>NC_056747.1:1135296002-1135299272 GCF_019279795.1 Protopterus annectens
AAATGGGACCAAGATTACTCCTCAGGTATTCTACAACTGATTTTCATTGTTTCAGAAAATGTTCAATCTATTCTTATTTGAAACAATCAATACATCACTGCTTTTGAAAAACAAATCGAATTTATTTGCAGTCATTTAACACCACCGATTATGCCTTTGTCTGGAAAGGGGCTAAAGGCTTTGGATAACTTAACATATACAATGTCAACTGGGAGTGAGAATATCAGAACATTAGACTGAAACTGAATAAGCTTAACAAAGCAATATCTGGAACTAATGAATCTGTGCTGACAAGTGCCCTACTTTAAGTAAGTAGATGATGAAATAACTTGTAAGGAGTTTCACTGAGATAATGTCCCCATAACCAAGATGACCCTTACTGAGTGGTAACTTTGGACTTGATGTTTATCTCCTTCTTTTGCATAGGAATTGTATATGACTATTTTCAATATTTTGTCACATGCCATTAATTCATTGACTCCTGAAAATTATTAACTAAAACCTACAGACTGCCAGCAATTTACTAATATTAGAGAAACACTGGATATAAACAATGGACTAGCATAGCTATTCTACATAAAACTAACTACTGAGTAGTAAATAATCAATACTTTTCACAGAATATTTTGCCAGTACCTATGTTTATGAAACTTATAGTATCAGTTTTAAACATAAAAGCATTTAAATCTAAAAAGCTAAATAATGTGTACATGATAAATATTATTTGCATTAACATTTTTTAAAATGCTGTTAATCAGATGTGAATTCTTTAATAATTACTTATTTAATAATTAACTTATTTAAGCTATTTTTATAAAAGCCAACTAATACCAGACAGAATCGGATATGGTTATTTAGCCAAAGAGCTATTATTTGATTATTAATTAGTTAAACATTCTGTTAACAAATTCAGGTAGGAGATTAAAGTCAAACAGCTGCAAGGTGTGCAATAAAGGCTACTATTGTTACATAAAATAAAGACAGTTATTGTTTGTTATGCTGCAGAACAAAGACATCATAACCCTTACTGAAGCTCTGAATGGGATAGTTGTGAGGTAGTTTATCTTTTCTTGAAGAGGCAAATGTACAGAGAAGATAGAGAGAAACCTGACAGATTTCAAGTCATTGAGTATTATGAACATCCAACAGTCAACAATTAAACTCCTCACAAAAGTATTATTTTTAATAATGATTTTCCAGGAAAATACTGAAACAAACTGGTGAATGAATGGCAGTATGCATAAATTAAACTTGTAAAATCATTTAGTGTTACAGGAGTTTAAATAGAAAAGAATAAAAATAGAACTAAAACTGTTTCAAGAGAAGCTTACTGATAAATTTCCAGTGCAAATATTTCATATTCTTCCTCAGTAGTTTGTTGCCTGAAGTTGTCAGAACAAATTATCTCAGTTGCTTATATTTCTTTTAAGCATCTGTTTCATATTATTCACTGTAGTAGCTCTAGTGAAGTCTCGTCTTTATCTCCTGCCTTCAAATCATGGTTTTTAAGCAGTCTTTAATAGTTACATATCTGCCTTCACTGATTCTATCTGTATTTCACTTGAAGCAGACTTTGATTCTTAGGAATAAACAAAGAAACTGATATATGAATACTCCCTTTAATCTATAACCCATTAGATTATACAGTAGATTGAAACCTTGATGTGGAGTGTTTCTATAATCAATAGTGCTAACAGTCCACATAACATCATCTGCTGTAGCAATATGAATTTTACATCTGATGCTTTGCAGTCTGTTTTTCTCTGAAAATTAAGCTATTTGATTGCATAGTTAGGACTGATCTCACATACTTTGAAAAAATGTGAGATCAGCAGTAGGATATGGTGAACCACTGACTGACATAAAAACATCTGGCATACCATAACTTTGAAATATGTCTTTATGTGTACTACTTAAACTGTAATTCATAGTGCCAAGTAATTTTACAGCTTTAGGTAGCTTAAAATAATATCACGTATCTATCTATCTATCTATCTATCTATATATATATATATATATATATATATATATGTATATATATGGGTCTACTTCAGAATGTCGACTGTTCAGAATGCCGACTTTCATATGGCCGACACCATATGATCAACATTCCGAAAGACCAACATGCTGAAATAGCACCATTTACCTACCTGTAAACACAGTAAAACTGTGTTATGCAGGGGGGCAAGCCCCCCTGAGCCCCGTACACCCCCTGCTACTTAAATATTCTCACTCCAAGATCACACTACAGTGCAGAAAAGGGGAATCTCTCAGTCCCACACTGTAGCGGGATCTCCGCTATCATTTGTCAGCCTTTCAAATGTTTGCTCATATGGTGTCAGCCATATGGTTTCGAACATTTGAAAGTTCGAACAAATGAAGGGCTCCCATATACATATATATATATATATATATATATATATATATATATATATATATATATATATATATATATATATACACACACACACACACACACACATATAACCTGTAGAAAGGCACCGGAAACCAGCTGGTCCACTCAACTAAAGTTTAATCCAAAATGCACACGAACACAGTAGTTTAAAAGCACATCAAGCACATCCCTTGGGAACAATATTTAAATGTAGACAATGCGATAAATAGGCATTATCCATCTCCCAGTTCTTGTATTTATATAACAAATTGTCCAAGTTAAAAAGCATAGTAGCATAAGAGTCATTACTTGTAATAACTTGTGCTTTTTTGGTAAAATCAATTTTTAAGTCCATAATGTCTTTAAAAAGTCTTTTAGTACCTATATGGTTGGTATTACCCAGGCGTACTTCTCCTTCAACCCCTGGGTTGTGTTGCCGTGCATCCGTGGTTCCTGTTGCACCCGTGCAAGCAGTAGTAAGAGAAAGACATGGAAATCCTTCTAAACTCTGCGGCTGATGCTGGCGAGGCTGTAAAACTGAATTTTCACTCTTGCCTGGCAGAGAAGCTCCTGTAGCAAGCAAGGGCATGGATTGGCTAAGGGGCGTCAAAAGCCCCACCAAGTAATGACTCTTATGCTACTATGCTTTTTAACTTGGACAATTTGTTATATAAATACAAGACTTGGGAGATGGAAAACGCCTATTTAAAGAATTGTCTACATTTAAATATTGTTCCCAAGGGATGTGCTTTTAAACAACTGTGTTTGTCTGCATTTTGGATTAAACTTCTGTTGAGTGGACCAGCTGGTTTCTGGTGCCTTCCTAGAGGTTATTAGTAACTTTTGGGCATTTTCAACCACTTTTATCCATATAT
>NC_056747.1:1135354229-1135481729 GCF_019279795.1 Protopterus annectens
TTTTTTGGGGTACTGTGGGCAGGTCTGAAACCATGCTGCGTTTGAGAAAGTATTTGACTTTTGAGAAGGAATTTTAGCCTATGTGTCAGGTTTCACCGCACATAGGAATTTAACAGTCAGGCAAATGCACGGAGGCAGGACTACTGAGTCAAAATATAGCACACACTAAAAAAATCACTATTTGTAACTTTAGCGAGTACTTCATTATGCCCCATACAAGAAGAAATCTATACCAACAGATGTACTTATTTTGCAAAGTTTAGTCCAGAAAGAAGGGGGAGACAATCATATTACTGATAAAGCAGCAGTGTGTAACACGAAAACAACTCTGACTTCCTAATGTTTCCAGATTCTAAGTAATCCCTGCTGGAATACAGTGATTAATTAAGCAAGATATATATTTATCATGTCTAAAATTAAATACATTATTTAATACAGCTCATTGCAGTAACTTACAGGGCAAGCTCACTGTATCTTGGAGGGCCATGATACTGCAAGAAATTGGAAGATAGTAGGTGTTTAAAAATGGTGCCAGAGGATTTTGGGATGCTAAGTAACCTCGGGTGTGCCTCACAGAAAGGGGAGGAGTAAGAAAGGGATAACAAATAGCGGAGTGGAGAGGGAAGGAGGGACTAATAGAGAAGAAGCAAGAGTTAGGGTGAAATGAGTGAAGAAGCAGATGTTGGAGAAAAAGAGGAAAAAAAGAAAGGATAAAAAGGGGTGAAACAGGAAGATAGAAAGGGTTTAGGCAGTGGCACAGCTGCAAGCAGCAGAATCGCTAAAGTAGGTAGAAAAATAATCAGTGAGACCTGGAAGCATTAGTTTACAGTGTGAGTGCAGCAGTAGTTAGAGGAGATAGCCTGGAGGGAGTTAGCAATAGATATCTGAATAACCCTGCCAAAGTAAGTGAAAGAGAATGGGGGGGTCTGTAGCCTCTTAACACTTTAGCTAGAATTAGATTAGTGCAGAAATGAAAGAAGGGAGCTACGGCAAGAGACACAGCTGTAGGAAGTTAGACCTGTTGAGAGTGTGTTTGTGTGTGTGTGTGTGTGTGTGTGTGGGGGGGGGGGGTAAGGCGACCGAGATAAAGTGAGCATGCTGCTACCAGAATAGAAACCTTTTTGTTTTTCTTTTTTATTATTTTAAAATACAAAAGAATACTTAGTAACTCTGAGGGAGGATGGAGTATTTAGGAGAAGCACATAGAGCCTTTAGATGTATTAATGCTCGTCATTGGCTACTGTGCACCTGTCCTTGGATTGGATTTTATTGCTAAGAATTCAGATTTTTTTCATCCAGGTGTTTTCAAGGGGAGGAGGAGAAGACTGCAAATTCCTGGCTGAAGAGTAGAGCCTTTAGAGGTGTTAATTCTCCTGTCATTGGCTACTGTGCACCAGCACTTTGATTGGATTTCATTGCCAAGAATGTAGATTTTTTCAGCCAGATGTTTTCAAGGAGGGGGGGTTGCAAATTCCCTGTTGAAGAGTACAGCCTTTAGAGGTGTTAATGCTCCTATCATTGGCTACTGTGCTCCAGTCTTTGGATAAGATTATATTGCCAAGAATGCAGATTTTTTTCAGCCAGGTATTTCAAGGGGGGTGGGGGAGAAGATCACAAATTCACAGTTGAAGATTAGAGCCTTTAGAGGTTTTAATGCTCCTGTCATTGACTATTGTGCACCAGTCCTTAGACTGGATTTTATTGCTCAGAATGCAGATTTTTTCAGCCAGATGTTTTCAAGGTGGGGGGGGGGTGAGAATAACACAAATTCCTGGTTGAAGAACAGAGCTTTTAGAGGTGTTACTGTGGTTCCCTTCTTTACTGTGTACCAGTCATTGGATTGGATTTTATTGCCAAGAATGCAGATTTTTTTCAGCAAGGTGTTTTCAAGGGGGGAGGAGAAGATCACAAATACCAGATTGAAGAGTAGAGCATTTAGAGGTGTTAATGCTTCTGTCATTGGCTACTGTGCACCAGGCCTTGGACTGGATTTTATTGCCAAGAATGCAGGTTTTTTCAGCCAGGTGTTATAAAAGGGCAGGAGAAGATCACAAAATTACCGTTGAGGAGTAGAGCCTTTAGAGGTCTTAATGCTCCTGTCATTGGCTACTGTGCACCAGTCCTTGGATTAGATTTTATTGCCAAGAATGTAGATTTTTTTCAGCCAGATGTTTTCAAGGTGGGGGGATCTCAAATTCCCATTTGAGGAGTAGAGCCTCTGGAGTTATTAATGCTCCTTTCATTGGCTACTGTGCAACAGTCTTTGGATTGGATTTAATTGCGAAGAATGCAGGTTTTTTGCAGCCAGGTGTTTTCAAGGAGGGGGAGAGTGGGGAAGACCACAAATTCCTAGTTGAAGAGTGGCAATCTCATCATATCTCGGAGGGCCCGGAGACTGCAGGAGGATCAGAAGATAGTAGTCGCATAGATTCCTGGAAGATACAACAAAATGCTTTTTCTTTCTTTGCACTTCCTTGTGCCCAGCAGAAACATATATATGTTTGCCAAAATTGTTTTTCTCAAGATTTAGGTATAACACATTTTTCATTTCATCTCCAAGCAGATCTTCCTTCTGCTTTAGAACATTTAAATGACTAATCATATCTTATATATGCATGTGGCTTCCTAGATTTTAAGTTACACTAAAAACACTTTTCTGTAAATACAGGAACATTCTCTGCAGCATTGGTGGTGCCTTTTATAATTACTTTTTGAAGACAGTAATCATTTATAGTTACTTTTTTCTTATACTTCTTTCCCATAAATATGATTGATCTTCTTATAGTTATATACTAATTCTTTAGCTTTTCATATATCTTTTCTGACAGTCATTAAATGTTTTTGAACTATAAACAATTAGTCTGTCTGCTTGATGAATAACAGTATCACATCCATTTGACATGTAGCAAATTGTATCTGTCTTGCTTAAATCAAAAATACTTCATTTTAGGTGCTCTGGTCAGTAACTGAATAAATCAAAACTTTTTCCTTGCTCTCACTTTCAATACAATTAATGTTACACTTATTTCACAAATTTTAAAATGCATTGTACCATACCTAGAAATTTCATCAATATTTATGTGCTGCTGCAAGTATTTACACTGCAACTCTTTCTCATCAACTGACTTCAAGCCTTCAGGAGTTACTTGATCTACATATCTCTTTCTGTAAATCTGAGTCTATGCATGCTTCAATTCATTGTGAGATTATTCTCTTTCTGTTTATTCAGGGTATCAGTTATTTTAAAAACAGATTCAAGCCAGCAGCTACTTGTCTGAAATTCTTTAGGTTCTGATAAAATACCATAAGGAAGTTTTGAGAGCATGTATCTTGCTACATGCATATTAAATTTGCATACTTTCAAAATTTTGTCAAATAAGCCAGTTTGCAAAAATTCTTAACTGGGATCAAGTACAGAAAAGACTTTGCATCTATCATACCAGTGTTAACTTTTTTCTATAGAAAAATGGATAATGGCTCTACTTTACAACTTTATTTAGTTCTTGTAATGCATGCATACATAATTCTTGTTATTCTTGCTGTGTTCACTACAGTAACTATGCTATTCACCCAGGAGGCAAACTCAGGCTATATTACTTCAGAAAATTCTTTATTGAAATTAAATAAAAGACAGTGGTAAAAACAGGAAATGGAAACAAGTAAGGAATAGAGTCACAGCCCAAAATTAAAGTAGCAAAGACTTACCTTGTCAAATTTGGCTACTGTAAAAGGATTTTAACACAGCAGGAGTACATATGTCTATAATGCATATATTAAACACAAGTATTTTTTATACAATTAATGAAGACCAGAATCTATATAAATATCAACAGTATCTAGATTTGACCCAATATCCATTCAGATAGTTGCATATTTGGTCATTTTCCATCTGAATAGTATCTTCATAAAATAATATCTCCACACAAGTGCCTTCCATATTTGCATGTCTAGGGGTACAACCATGCTTCATGACTTCATTACATGTTTTTTAGCATTTGTCCTCAGCCATTTATGTCCTGTAACCTATAAAACAACCTTTCATTTGTGTATCTGTGGACTACTGGAACTATCATCAGACCATGCATGATTGGTTAAATGGATGGATCTATCTGAATATCTTAAACTTCTTGTAAACAGATATTCATAGTTATGAAGTAAATCATTACTCTTCGTGTGTACATGAATTATTCTCAGCATTCAAACTTCTGGTGAGTCAGATTACCAAGTATAGCTGGAGGTCCTTTTCCATCTAGGTAGAACTGAATCTAGTATTTCTTTTTCTCATGTTTGAAAGCAAGTAAAAGCAGGTAAGTAGTTTGCTATCTTTTACTTCCAACATTTAAATGACTGAGCAGATATTTCAGTATAGTCTGCTAAAATGACTAGCTCAAATACCACATGACGATAATTTATTTTGTGCTTCTCTACCTAGAAATCTGACTCATCCTCTTGCTTTAAGTTCTCTTGGTTAAATTATTTTACAATATTCACTCATACAACAATAGCTGTACTACAAAAATGTTCACATTTTTCCATAATATTCATTTTCAGTTGCAAAATCAATTCTTAAGTTTTCACACTTCAGCAAATTTATTTCTTTTGCCATAGTTTTAAAATAATTGACTCAGTGCAGTTTATCACAATTATAATCACGTCATACAAATTTAATTAATAGGCATGTTTTTCATCCTTCTTTTGAGTCTTGCGACTTCTATTTCATTTTTACTTTGTTTTTGTCAGTGTTATTAATTTGCTGTTACATGCAAATTTGCATACTTCTGATACCCCAGTTAACAGTAAAATAAAATAATTTTTATTCACTGTATATATATATATATATATATATATATATATATATATATATATATATATATATATATATGTTTTGCTTTAACATTAAATCTGGTTTTGAAAGAAATAAGAGTCTTGTCTTCTAACATGAAGTATCACCCTTGATTTTATCTTGCACTAAGAAATCATGTAAGTCACCAAATGCTTTTTGCTTGGATTCTTTAATTCAGTAACATGGGTGTCAATATTTTCTTTGGGACTTTGTACTCTTGCAAAGATTACATGATTAATATATGATACATTTTTGTGCATCTCGCAATAACCCTGAAATGTCTTTCTTATCACTGCTTACTCTCTGTGTAGGTTCTCAAAACTGATATTTACTATGAGTTTTAAATGCTTCTCTCCTGTTACCTGCAGAAGCATGACACATGGTTCACTTTAACTTCTCAGGCTGTTTGAATATTTGACTTGTAATCAGGATTATAATTTCTAGAGGGACAATTTCCAATTCTCAGAGACATTACCCTATAGAGACAGAGAGATTTCTTGGTAGCTGTAAGATTATCACAATGTCCTATTTCACTTTTGACAATATGTAATGCTTGGGTTACAACAGTACACACTGAAAGTCTGAGGACCATAATTGTGGTTCTCAGAAGAAAATGTAAGTGCACTATGAGGGGACTAGATACTAATTCTAAGATCTTCCTTTGTAAGAAGTACAGCAATCTCACAGCTAATTTATGTAAGTAACAAGCATGCTTGAAGATGGCCCCTATGCTACAGGTCAGGGAGCAACTTCCTATAAAAATTCTTTAAAGCTATAACATATCATTTTGGAATTTTGGAGCTAACAGTAATAGGGCTCATATTTCCAGGGAGGAACTGGTTCAGACATACTAGAAGTAAAAAAGGATTGACACTAAGTAATGTGCTACCCAGGGGCGGCTTGTGGTATGGGCTGCTGGGATGCAGCCTCCCCCCCCCAGTTTAAAAAAAAGTGATAGTATATTTTGAAAGCCAACTATTACTTTTAATTTAAAAATAATAGTTGACTTTCTTTCTCTGGCTCTCAAAGCTCTGTGGATAAGAGTTAAAAAATATGCCTAGTTTGTTTATTGGAACTTTATAAATTCAGTCCCACCAATCTGCACACCTGTTTAAGACAGCAGTGTAACCACTCAACAATTGCTTCACATGGTGTTACAGGAAGCAATGATGAGTCTTTTCTATTGGCTTAGGCTGTATCAGGTGACTGAGACATCTTGAGACTGAAAGAGAAAGTGTTAATGTAGATAGCTGAGGCAGGAACATGTGAAGTTTGCATGTAGGAAAGTAGTTGATTTATTTGAGTGTGTGAGTGTGAGTGAGTGTGTGTGTGTGTGTGTGTGTGTGTGTGTGTGTGTGTGTGTGTGTGTGTGTGTGTGTGTGTGTGTGTGTGTGTGTCTGTGTCTGTGTGTGTGTGTGCATGTGTGTGTGAGCATTGTCCCTGATTTTAATGCAAAAAACCCCCCACTTCCTTCTAAATCCCTGCAAATTACAAGAAAGTATACAAAGCCAGATGTTGGAGCTTCCTGTTTCTTATATTGCAGAAAATGCATGTTGATAAAAAATTTTGCTCTATTAACTTTTTGCAAGGATGAGTGGATGACTGTATATAAATAAATTCTCCAATTTTGGGTCATTGTCCCTTCATTATTGTTGGTTTTCTCCAGAATTCTTTTTTTGGACATCTTTATTAAATTATCACTTAAGATATAGGCAAACATACATTAACAGAAAAGAAAGCAAATCAGATTAACATGTTTTTACTTTTTACATATATTATACATCACATATATTTCCTTCTTTGTAACTATCATCAGTCCAACATTAAATGCAATTTTTTGAATTCCTGCCTTCCCTTAAACCTCCCTTCTCCTCCTGAACATTATTATGCATGTATTGTTTCCACAATTTCCATTTATTTCTATGTAATTAGCTCCTTCCCTTTTCTAAAGATCCCTCTTCCAGTTCCTTTATCTCTTTTATAATATTCGGTACTTCACATCTGTTGGTTGTGACTTTGATTTTCATTTTCTAGTAGTTGCTTTTTTTGGCAACCAACAGAATTAAACTTAATAAGGCCATCCCATGTCAGGCAATTCAGATCCTGTGTCCCAGCTCAAAAGAATAATTTCCTTTGTTACAGCCATTTACTCACCCAATATTTCTGACAGAGCACTCCTTAGAGAATTTTTGAAAAATTGTAAACTCACTACACTCCCAGAACATATGTTCCCAGTTAATGCTTTCTTTCCCATCACACCTTCAACATTTGCTATCTACCTTAGGAAAGCAAAGAAGTTGTGAGGTATATTGGGGGTGGGGTGGGGTGGGGGACATATAAGGTCTCACTTTTCTCATATTTTTGTCTCATATTTTAATCTATTTTTGTCTAAAAGTTGTGTTCTGTCAAATTGGTGAGAATTGCAATTATTAAATAATGACAAACATTTGATTATATTCAGACTTAATAACCATCATTAAAGACATGCTAATACAAAGCAATCCTGTAACTGTAGCAATGTTTTATGTATATAATAGCAATATCTCTTCCTGATTTGGGTCTTTGTCATTAATTTTTATTTTTAGATAGTTCCCCTGTTCTTTAATTAAGTTTGTGATGGCCTCTCTCTACCCCAGGCCAGTAATCAAGGAGCCTCAATCCCAGCCACTGACATCAGAGAGAGACAGTCATTAAGAACAGGAATGAACTTACACAATATTTTCAGATACAGCTCTCTGCATCAAGCACAATTCTCCCAAGAGCACACAGGGAACATATTCCAGACCCTGGACCTGACTCTCCATTTCTCCAGTTCCCATAGAAGACTCCATTTGGGGCACTGTGTCCCAGTTCCAAGTAGCTTACACACCCACACCCGGGTATTTGATGTTATCTGTTATCTCAAGATGTTAGAAATATTCTCTAAAAGACCAGCCACAATGAAAAGGATAAAAATATTTAATAATAAATAATAAAGTAGAAAACATGAGAATACTAAATATCTAAGTACAATAAACACCAGAGTTTCAATCACAGGAGAAATAAAAATAACACAGTTGGACAGATTCAAACAGATGCAGAGAAACAATGCTTAACTAATATCACTGTCTTTCCTGACTCTCTAAAGAATAACTGTTCCCTAGCTAACTTAATTAATACAGCAAGGCAAGATAGGATGCTGAGATGCTTACTTCCACAAGGCAAGATGATAAGCTTTAAACTAAAACTGAACTGAACTGTGATAACTCAACTAACTGAAAAACAACTGCCTGCGATAACTGTCATAGATCTTTATATCAGGTTTCAAAGAAAACAAAACAAAACAAACTGCTGTGTGAGTTCCATTCTCCCAGTGGTGGTTATAGAATGACATCACATTTGATCACCTGAGTCTGGTACAACAGCCACTCAGAGCTTTGCTAAGATCTGTTGCAGTATCTGAAAGCTATAGAACAATTTCAAAAACTTCTGCTCTTCCCTTCCAGAAGTCTTTGTATAAACATAAACATTTAATCAGTTATAACACTATTGATACATTTTTAACACAAGCATCCATACAAGTCAGTGTAATTGTCAAATGATACAAAAGTATTTACAAACCTCTAGCTAACTATTCTGGCTTATGCCACAAATGCACCACCCTACTCTTCCTGGCACTGACAGCAATACCTCACATCATCACATCTCCTCCCTCCCCCTTTGAAAACTCAACTAGTTTTTCAAGTGACCCTGAAAAAACATTGCTTGAGAGAAATGGGCCTTTATGGGAATACATTAATCCATATCATGTCTTGACAGTCCATCTGCACTGGCATTGCTGACCCCACTACAATGTTGTACTGTCATGTCATATGTCTGCAACCCTAGGCTCTAACTCAACAACTTGGCATTTTGTTGGCTGATTGTATGTAGCTATGTTAAGGGATTGTAGTCTGTAACCACAGTGAATTTTCCTCCATGCAGATAAAGCTGATGTTTCTGCAGTGCCCATAGTATGGATAAACATTCTTTTTCTATAGTTGCATAACATTTCTCCCTGGGTTGGAGTCTATGGCTGAGATATACAATTGGGTGCTCTTTTCCCTCTGAGGAAATGTGGCTGAGTACAGGCCCACTCTATGGTTTGAAGCATCCTCCTGCACAATGAATTCTTTGCTGTAATCTGGACTGGCTAATACATGGGGTCCTCCCAAAACCCCTTAAAGCTTTTGGAATGCCTGTTTTCAGGCTGGGGCCTACACTACCTTATTTAGACTGTTTTTCCTTGTCAGGTGTGTGAGGGGAGCAGCTATGGTACTATGATTGGGAATTAACTTTCTATAGTACCCCACTGTCCCCAAGAATGCCCTCACTTGCGTTTTGGTAACAGGGACAGGTCAGACTTGAATAGTTTCCACTTTGGTAGGTTCTTGCCTAATCTTAACATTCTCTAGGTAAGAGACGTCTGCCATACCTACCTGACACCTACTGGGCTTAATAGTCAACCCTGTGCTTTTCAGTCTAGCAACCCTCACTGACATGCTGAAGGTGATCTTGCCAGGGACGGCTGTAGATGGAAACATCATCCAGGTAAACAAGAGCATAATCTCCTGCTCGTGCTAGGATATGATTTATCAGCCTCTGGAGCATTTTTCATCACAAAGGGCACCTTTGTGAATACATATAATATGAAAGGAGTCACAAAGGCTGACCTTTTTCTAGTGATAGGAGTCCAGTGCACCTGACAGTAGCCCTTTGTCAGAGCAGTAGTGGTCAGATACTTAGCTTACCCAGCTGCTCTAAGGCTTAGTCTGTCCTAGGCATGGGGTAAGCATCTGACTCTGTGTGACTGTTTAGTTTTTTGTAGGCTGCATGGAACATGATGCTACCATCTTTCCTTAGTACCAGGACCACTGGGGAGGCCCAGGGACTGCTGCACTCCTGGATTAGCCCCAGTTCCAACATTTCCTGTATCTCCTCCCTCAGAGTCTGTCTGACTTGCTCAGGCAACCTATGAGGGGTCTGCTATATAGGCCTTTGTGGTCCTGTATACGCATGGTGCTGCACTATCTGGGTACAGCCAGGTTTCCCAGTGAACATGCCCCCAAACTCTTGCAACACTGCTCAGATTTCCTGAACCTGGGTAGGGGATAGCCACTGAGATATTGCTACCCCTTCTACCAAGGTGTTAGTCCGAGCCTCACTTAGGAGATCAGTCATTAGATCCCCCTCAGACTCTTCCTGCCATTCACTGCAAATACTCAGCACCAGAACTTCCCTATCATGGTAAGGCTTCATCATGCTAACATGGTACAGTTTGTGCTCCTGCCTATCAAGTTTACCATATAATTAACATCACTGACCTTCCTTACCACTTTGAAGGTTCCCTCCCAAGCTGCCTGCAACTTATTATGTCTGACAACCAGGAATGAGCAACATAACCTGCTGTCCCACGGCATACTCTCAGGCTTCAGCATTCCTGTCATACCAGATCTTTTTCTGATGTTGGGCTTCTTCCAGGTTTTCCTGGGCCAAGCCCATGAGCTCCTTAAGCCTTGGCCTGAAGTTTTAAACACATTTCACAACAGACTCCTTGTGGGATTCACACTCACCCTCCCACTCATCATGAATCAAATCTAAAGGTCCCCCTCACCCTATGCCCATACAGCAAGTCAAAGGGTGAAAAACCTGTGGATTTCTGGGGTTTATAGGTTCATAGGTTCATAGGTAGGTACAAGGCTATCGGCCCAAGGGCCTACATACGCCACCCAAGAAAGTTATGTTCCTGTGCCACTGTCGAGCAGAGACACAGAAGTGATCCCCAGGGTGTATTTCCTATTTTCCATCCACTTATCAAGATTCTTCTTGAAAAGTGCTAATGAAGAACTTTGCTTGACATAGATGGGTAGTCTGTTTCAGAGTATGGGAAGTCTCTGGGACAGGAATCTATCCCTCCAGCATGTCCTATTTATTGTGATGACAAGGTTTAGGTCCCTAGAGCGTGTAGCTCGGAGGGATTGGGATTTCATTAGGTGTAGCATGTCCAACAGCTCTGGGTTTGACATAGCTTTATATGTTAGGCAGAGATCACCTTGGAATAGGCGATATGCTATGGAGTAAAGCTGGAGTTTTTTGAGGCAGTCTGTGTAGGGCATTTGTTTGAGGCCAGTAATCCTCTTTGTGAGGTACTTCTGTGGCTTTTCCAGCTGCTGCAGATGTCTTGTGAGGTATATTCCAAAAGGGGTGCTGTACTCTATAATGGGTCTAATGAGTGTCGAGTAGAGGGGGAACAATGACCTCTTTTTTCCTGGATGAGAACCCTTTTATGATGAGGTGTGCCACGTAGAAGGACTTCCTGACTACTGTGGCGATGTGACTATCAAAGGAGAGACTACTGTCCACCTGGGTCCCAAGGTCTGTTATCACACATTCAGTGTTAAGTAGATTGCTGCCTATGTGGTAGTTCATGGGTACAGAGTTTTTAAAACCTGTAAGATGCACCTTAGATCATAAAGAAGCCTATGACTTATGGGGGCCTAGCAGCCCTAAAGATCCCCCAGTTTAATTCAGTTATTTCCTCCAAACTTATTACAGTGGAGTCTTAGGCAGTTAGGCTGTGTTTAAATGCATGAGGAGTAGCTAAAAAGTAAAACAAAGTGTGAACAACAAAAGAGAAGTAATCCATTTTAATGGTGTGGTTTCAGAAGGAGAGAGGAAGTAGCAGGGAGAGCCAGTGGGAAGGAGCATGTGCACTAATATACAACAAGGGCTCTCATGGAGTCCTTTGTCCACTCAATTTCACATAAAGCTGGCATTTTGATTGTAGCTATTTCAGGTTTATATAGTCTGTAAAGTGGGTATCATGAGTGGGGTATGTAGATGAAAGTGAATGACCCCATCTTTTTTTATCACATGTAATGGTCATTGTCATTGATCTGCTCTAATAGGACCTCACTTCCTGAAGTCCCCACTTGCTTTGAAGTCACCAGCCACTACTGGAGCTACCAGCTCTTCAGCATTACTTATCATGACCAATATACTGCTACTCTAAACACTATAAAGGTACAAGTATCTTAATGGAACAGATACAGGATATAATGCACGTGAGAACATGCATGTCACTGCTGTCAGCATCATTAGATACCCTTTTTCAAATGAATCTCCAAATGCAAATTAACTAAACCCATGGCAAAGATGGATGAAACTGCAGGTATGACCCAGAATATTTGGGATTGATTAGCAATCTGGGTGGTGAAGTGTGATGGTTAGGAAGGTGGAAATGAGCAGCTGATGCTAACTCACTCATCCTGCAAGAGAGGCAGTCTGATATGCTGCACTGCTGATGCCTACTTGTGAAGCAGATATATAAGATACATGGTAGTGGCCAGACATCTGTAAGGGACAGTAGTGTGTATTTCGCTCTATAGTCTTCCAATGAAATCAGATGTACTGAAACATTCTAGGACCTGACAAAAGTGGAGAAGTCATAGCAGGTCATCAGAAAAGCAACTGCACATATCTACAACCAGAGTGGACTTTAGCACAAAAAACAGAAAACAAAATGTTATATTTGATATCATTTAAGTGTACAAAAATACAGTATTTTTTTGCAAAAATCTAGACATTAATCCGTATTAAAGCAGGGTTCACAGTTTATA
Source organism: Protopterus annectens (assembly GCF_019279795.1). Lineage (NCBI taxonomy): Eukaryota > Metazoa > Chordata > Ceratodontiformes > Protopteridae > Protopterus > Protopterus annectens. Next base: position 1,135,366,710 of record NC_056747.1, read on the forward strand.
TACAATTTTAATAAAATAACCTTCAGTCAAGAATACTAATAACAGAACAGAATGTGTTGTGCATTTTAGTACAAACAAATTTTGTTTGTATGCTACAAGGCTTGGGAACCAAGGCTAAAGAGGTATGTAGAATATAATGAAATATTATTAGGAAATATTTCAGGTACGAATAGTTAGTGTTTATTTGGAATGACATGCAGAAAGTCTTTGCAGTACAGTCACTCGAGTCCGAGTACAGACGTCAGGTCAAATATCAGCACTCCATAAAATTAGTGATAATATTCAGGACAAGGGAGTCTGAATGGAGAGATGATAAGTCAGGAAGTGAATGAGTGTAGTACTGATGAGACTTGAATTCATCCTCAAGCCTTGGTGAATACCTTCACAAGGTGGACCCAGTTTTTCACAAAATTTCACCAGGACCACATTGATATACAGACTGCATTTATATAGCATATATCATGGACAGAAGTAGGTTAAAATTAAAAAATAAAGTGCCCAATCCTGGTAGGCACACTGATGCCAGGACTGGAAAAGATGACAGTGTAGAATCCTCAAAATAAAGAAGCATTCCTACAATGGGGCCAGTGTAGGCTCAGGGGGAGGATGCCCCCCCCCCCTTGTACAAGGAAGAAGTAGACGACAAAAGTCACAAAAACTGATAGGCCAAAAAACAGCCATAAAGCTGATAAAGTGGACTATTGAGGATAAGAAAGAACTTATGTATTGTTACTATTATGCAAAAAACGTGGAATTTCCAGACACGAGATATACAAAATGATTAAGAGAGAAATTAGAGGAAAGAAAAATACTTCCACAAGAAAAACTGTGAGAAGCTTCAAATAAAAATTTGTATTCATTAATACAACAGATTTGTGAAACACAGTATATAGATCAAGAAATTTTGAACTGTTTGGAAAAAGAAGCATCTGAGGAAGTACAAAAATATAAATAACAAAACCTAGAGATTTTTGAAAAGTATAAAAAAGAAATATGGGCATGGGAAAGAGAGGTTTGATATGGTGCAATATTTATGCAAAGGAGAAAGCCAAATTACTCAATATAAAGAAGGCAGCCCTAAAGATATTCAAAGAGAAATACAGGCAAAGGCATCTGGATATGGAAAATTTCACAATAAAAAAATATCCCAAAGAGGGAATGTAGAAAAGACTAGAAAGTTAAAAAAAATAGAAGTTGAAGTTATGGGATGCCTGCGAAGTGAAGGATTTGGTGTAGACGATCTAACTCAGGTTACATCACAGCATGATGGAGTGAGTCCCCAAATTAAGGAGGAGCAGAAAGATCAAGAAACATCTGAAGAAGAAATATGGACATGGGAAAGGAAAAGAGATTTAATATGGTGTAATATTTATGCAAAGGAGAAAGCAAAACTAACCGATACAAAAAGAGCAGCACCAAAGATATTTGAAAAGAAATACAGGCAAAGGAATCCGGACATGGAAAACTTTACAATACAGAAAATAAGAAGACAAAGAGGAAAGGTAGAAATGAAGATTAGTAATGGAGAAGTTAAAGAAATAGAAAATGAGGTGATGGAGTACCTGGGAAGTGAATGATTCAGTGTAAAAAACCGAATTCAGAAAGTACCACAATAGGATAGAGCAGTGGACATCCAAATTAAGGGGAAACCAGTGGAATGGGAAGCAATTGGTCAGTTGCCATATGAAGATATTTTGGAGCCTTCCACAGGAAACCAGTATAAACATTCACTTGAAGCTGGACAGCAAGGCAAGGAATAGGAAAATGTGGAAACTGATGCAGTCAATGTGAGGAGTGATAGGCCAGTGAGTTCCCATATGACAGAGCAATGGATAGCACAGGATGAAATTGAAGAGAATATGCCACTGGAAGATGCTGTAGAACTTTTTATAGAATGCTTGCAAGAAATGGAAAACAAAAAATGTGCCCTCAGTTAAGAAGAAAATGAGCTAAGAGAAGAGCTGCTTGATTTAATAGACATAGATAGACATATTAAGATCAGTGAAAGAAATAGACTGCAGAAGGTCAATAAAACCCAAAAAGTCAGAAGTTTGATAAAATAAAATGAACACAGTAATTAGGACTGTCCATAGTGATTCATGCAATATAACAGAAGTAAACAGGATATATCACTAAAACTAATGTCTTTCGGCTTTTCCCAGTTAGGGGTCACCACAGCGGATCTCTGGTCCGCTAATGATTGGCAGTGGATTTTTATGGTGCCGAGTTACCAGCCCGATGCCCAACCTTGAAAGAAGGCATACACATTCACGCACGCATCTACTTGCATATCTGCATGTCTTTAGACATCAACTCGACCATGAGGAGAATATGCAGACTCCACACAGAAGGCGCTACAGCCGAGAATCGAATTGGAGAACCTCTTGCTGTGTGGTGACAACGTTAACCATTGCACCACCGTGACCATCCAAACAGGATATATTAATGTTCAGCTAAATTAATAAATGAAAGTTTTACCACAAGAACACAGGGTAGTGAGGGAAAGGAAGGGGAGAAATTGAATACTATCATGGCCCATAAGCCTGACTAGCTTGGTCTGCAAAGCTATGGAAAGGATCATCATGGACCTCATAAATAAAAATATTGGGGACCTACAGACATTGGATCCTACCCAGTTTGGCTTTGTTAAGGGCAGATCCTGCCTCTTAAACCTGGTTGATTTCTTTGAAACAGTCACCAAGGCCATTGACGAGGGGAAGGTGGTCCACACAGCCTACCTGGACCTTGCAAAAGCCTTCGATACAATACCCCACTCGGGCATTATAGATAAGCTCACCAGCTTAAATATAAACCCCTATGTCACTAGATGGGTTGCAAACTGGCTCAAGGGCAGAACCCACATGGTTAGAATTGCTGGAGCTATGTCAGACTCCACACCAGTTACAAGTGGCATCCCACAAGGCTCAGTCCTGGGACCTCTCTTGTTCGGTATATATTTCTTGGAGGTACAGGCCAACATGGAAGGACTGTGGCTGACCAAGTTCACAGATGACTGCAAACTGGGCGCCATAATCGACTCTCCAGCCGACACAAGCATCCTACAAAAGGGCCTCATAGAAGCAGACAACTGGTACCAGAGCCATGGCCTCAAGCTAAACACCAAAAAGTGTATGGTCATCCCCTTTGGCAAAAACAAAGTGCCCACAAATTACCACATAGGTGGTAATCCATTAAGTACAGAAGAAGTAATTAGGGACCTGGGGACCCAAGTTGATAGCAATCTCTCATTTGACAACCACGTGGCTAAAGTGGTTAGAAAAACATTTTATATAGCCCACCTAATCATGAAGGGATTCACATCTAGATCAGGGGAGGTCATCGTGCCTCTTTACTCATCCCTCATCAGGCCCATAATTGAGTACAATGCCCCTTTTGGGATGTACCTTACCAGACACCTGCAGCAACTGGAAAGACCCCAAAAGTACCTCACCAAGAGGATCAAAGGGCTCAAACAGATGCCATATGCTGCCCGGTTAAAGAAACTCCAGCTCTACTCAGTGGCATACCGCCTGCTCAGAGGTGATCTGTGCCTGACGTATAAAGCCATGTCGCACCTCAGAAAATCCAAATCCCATCGAGCTACATGCTCGAGAGATTTGAACCTCAGCACTGAAATAAATAGGACATGCTGGAGGGACAGATTCATAACCCAGAGGCTCCCTTCACTCTCGAATAAAATCCCATTCCAGGTTAGACAGAGTCCCTCATTGACTCTCTTCAAGAGGAATCTTGATGAGTGGATGGGAGATCGTAGGTTTACCCTGGGTATCACTTCTGTGTCCCTGTTAGACAGAGGCACAGTATACTAACCTCGAAAATGGGCATAGCAAAATTCATTTAAAACGGGTGGCGAAAGCCAAACACACTCTGGCTAAGCTTATAAATGCCCTAGGGCAGATTATTATACAGGGTTATATAGGGTTCACTAACCAGCTGCTAGATTTGATATTATGGATGTCACTGGTGCTTTAAATCTGTAATTTGAACAACTGTAATTGAAGTTGAACTAACTGGTTGTTAACTTCAAGTAGTATTTAACAATCCGGTTTTGTAATGGTTCTTCATCTTGAAAAAGCCTGGTATGAACCAGGCGAAAGCGCTTGACTGATTTTTTACCTTTTTATGTTTTTAAAGAATAAAAGTTGTCGAATATCTCTTAGCTATTTGGCTAGTGATTTTCTTCAGTTGGACACATTTTGGATCCTTCGAACCAAGTCCTGTCACCCGTGGTGGTTTTTAAGCTTTGGATTTTGTATTACAGTGGTTTTTTAGCCTAGCCTAGTGTGAACCTATGAACCTATGAACCTAAGTATCAAATAGAGAAAACTATAAAGCAATTCAGACAAGAAGTGTCACTGTTAGAAAACTAGACAAGAGGGAACAGATCAATAAAAATACTAAGAAAGATGGATGTGATAAAAGCAATGCACAGTATTAGAAAAGACCAGGATCTATCATGCAACTATCACAAATAACAAACTAAAAATCTCAGCACGGGTGGAAAACCTTAGTTAATATAAAGGAAAAGTACAAAATAAGCAATTTATTGATGACTCAAAAATGTTTTATAGAGAATTGGGAAACAAGGTAAAAGGAACTGAAAGACTGCCAAAAAAGAAGAAAAAGATACATTTTGGGGAAGTATCTATGAAGATGGATAAAAAAAAAATGTAAAAGAAAGAATAAGAAGTTTAAAGGTACAGAATATGAAATGGGATGAAGTAACAGCCAGAGAGATTGAAACAAAGTTAAGAAAAGCCTCTAACTGGAAAATCCTAGACCCAGATGCAGTACCTAACGTTTGGTTAAAAGTATTAACATCTTTGCATGAAGATTTAGCCATGAGTAAGAACTATTTATATGTGTACCCCAAATAGACATAAACCTGGCTAACAACAGGAAAAAGAGTGCTTCTGCTTAAGAATGAACCTGCAAACTATCCTAGAAATTATAGACCAATAACTTGCCTTCCGATGAGCTATAAACTATATATGGGACTTGATGACAACAGAGTTTATAATCATTTAGAAGAAAACTCAATTATGGCAATAGAATAAAAGGGCAATAAAAGAAAGTCATATGGAACAAAGGATCATGTGTTGTTAAATAAAGTTATGGTGGAGAACTGTAAAAAAGGGAATAATCTAAGTATGTCATGGATTGACTACAAAAAAGCATTTGATAGATCCCATATATATATATATATATATATATATATATATATATATATATATATATATATATATATATATATATATATATATATATGGATAAAAGAGTGCTTAAAATGTATAAGATGCATCCTATACTGATCGACTACATTACAGTGACTATGAAACAGGGGCAGACCACTTTGCAATTAAGCCATGATAAAGGACAAATTATTATCCCAGGGATAAAAATTCAAAGGGGGATATTCCAGGGTGACTCTCTGTCACTGCTGCTATTCTGCCTTGCCCTTAACCCATTAAACTGTCTACTTAACAGCTTAGGCCATGGCTACAATCTGGCTCCTAGAAAACAACGAAGTGTAAAGACTTCTCATCTTGTCTTTTTTGGTGATATAAAACTATAGCTTATCAGATGAGGAACTGAAGGTACAAGTGCAAGTTGCCAAAAGTTTTTCAGATGATATAAGAATCTAATTTGGTCTTAAATGTGCAAAAGCAATGTTTAAATCATGAAAACTGCAGCACCTGGAAAACATCAGTTTGGGACAAAAATGTGATATAAAAGAATTTGAGCAAGACAGAGTGTATAACTATTTGTGAATTAATGAATGGTCAACAATAAAACATGAACAAATGCAAATAAAACTTAATAAGGAAGACATTAAAAGATTTAAATGAATCCTGAAAATAGTGTTGACATTTTGGAACAAAATCTGAGCTATAAACCAATTTGCTCTTCCTGTCCTAACTTACAGTTTTGGAGTGATTGACTGGCCCCAAAACATGTTGGATAGATTAGATAGGAAAACAAGAAGGATGCTTCATGCTCACCAAGTAATTTTTAAAAATCAGTGCATACCAAGATTATATATTCCCTGTTCTAAAGGAGGTATGGGCCACCTTTAAATTGATTACATGAATAGATCTGCAATAGTGGGACTCCATACATGTCTGCTGACCTCACAAGACCCAAATGTAATGAAAGTTTTGAAACATGAGGAGAATAAATCTAAGATGACTTCCCTGCTTAGTCTAGTAGAAGCATATCAGCATTAAGCAGGAATGGAAATCAAACCACAAGTAGATAAAAACCAGGCAGCAACTGAACGTCCAAAAAAACAAAGAAAAAATATAAGGTAAAGGACCAGATGAGAAGGCAAGAAGTGTGGAAAATGCATAAATGTAGTTGCAAGTATAGAAAACTTCTGGAAGAACCTCATATTGATTAGGAACAAATGCAGGAATGGTTAAGGAGAGGTGAATTATGAAAGGTTAATATTGGCAGCCCAAGACAGTGGGCTATGTACATGTTGGTTTACAAAGTCATTTGAACATGTGGGAGAAACAGACAAATATAGGTTTTGTAAAACTGAATTGGAAACAGTCACATACCTTGTTGCTGACTGGGACACACTAATGGCAGAAGGACTGTATAATGAAAGGCATAATAATATTGCAAGACTGTTTCACTGAGGATTGGGCAAACATTATGGTATTGAAGTGGCTGAAAAACATTGGAAACATGACCCTCAAAGCATCATAGAAAATGATAAAGTTTACATCACATGGAAACACCCATTACCAAAAGTTCAAAAGACAGCTGCTAGAAAAGCGGATATAGTGGTCCATGAAAAGAAGACAAAATTAGCATTAATCATTGAAATTGCCACAACCAGTGACTACAGTGTCTTGCATACAGAAAGACCCAAAGTCATAAAATATCAGGATCTGCAGGCAGAAATGAGAGCAATGAGGAAGAAAGATACCCAGACAGTTCCAATAGTAGTAGGAGCAATGGGTCTTATAAAAAAAGAATCTACAGTTGTATTTAGATATGTTACCAATACATGCAACTCCACATGAATCGCAGAAGGAGTCAGTACTGGGCACATTGCTGGTGCTGCTAAGAGCAATTTTGGCTGATATCAAAGATTGAAACAATATTAATTTCATGAACTTTAACCATACTTTTTACTTAGAAATGTGATCCATTCCCATCATGGTATTAGAAACCCAAACGATTTGGAGAAATTAAATAAGAGGAAAAAAACTGTTTTGGTTGATATTATTCAGGAGGAGCAAAATATATGCACAGAACCTTTGGATATATTTATCAGCATTGTTACTGTTATCCAGCATATGAGAATATTATGTTATTCAAATATTTTGACAGCTATTTTCCCTGTACATAATAAAGCATTTTAACCCAACTACAGTTTGCAGACTTTATTCTACAAGGTACAAGAAGACTTGGCCCATAAAGGAGAGAATAGCATCTATTCAGCACAAGTTTGAGTAATTAACAGATAATAAAGGATTTTCGAGTTTGTGTGCTTAATAAATGAGTTTTGAGTCTGTGTGCTTAATAACGGATTTTTTACTGTAAACAGCTGGTCCACCCTGCTTTGATTACTTTTGAATGAGTAATAATTCTAGGGTCTATATTAAAACATCGAACTCTTAAAACAGCAAATGTTTCATCTACCCTATTTCAGTGAAAGGTGAAAATGTCAACACCTTAGAACAGTGATTTCTTTCCTAGGGAAAGAAATTGCTGTTCCAACCAAAAAAAAAAAAAAAACAGTAAACAGTTCCAAACACATACACACTTACCTTAACCCTAATTCTACCCCCCCCCCCAAAAAAGTAAACAGCTGAAAACATATATGCATGTAACTCAACCATACATCTAACCAAAAAAAAAAAGTAAACAGTTTAAAACATATGCAATTACCTTAACCCGCACCCTAACCCTAAGGTCAGTAACTGTTGCACATTTACGTTCGGGAGCTATACCAGATAACAGAATCTCTGACACCACACTACAGTGCAGAACATGGCAAAGTAACAAAGCGGTCAAGCGACTTCTTTCCCAGGGAAAGAATTCTCTGAACAGCCACTTCGCTGTTTTGCCTGTTCGCTCTTTATGTGTCGATGAAAACGCATTCGACAAAATGTGTTTTCATCATTCTAATAGGAACCCGTAATTCTGTATAATATTTCAAATTATATTTTTTATTATTTTTTGACTTAGGACAAGTTTAAGTTTGCTACTTCTGCTACCATTATCTGATCTTATTAATATTTTATTTTATTTATTTTACATTTGTTGACCGGGCTAGTCCAACTGGATATATGTCCATTTTCAATAGAGGCCCGGGGAGAAAAGCTCCTCAAATCACAGTATTATTTACAGTAAATGACATTTTACAAATGCAGGTACATAACAGATATTTGCCATTCCTTGTGGTTCTGCTTACAGAATCTTAGTACATATCAGCTATGGTTAGTCATACAAAGAAATCTCTAATAACAATTTTAAACTGTTACATCACACTCTCTTTATTGTTCATAGAAAAGTAACTAGCTTATACAGGTATGGAGATTAATAACCAGAGCTAAGTGAGGAAGTTAATCATGATTAGCACAGGTGCATAACCATTGTGATTTAAAGTATGGCTTCTGTTTGCATTTAAAGAGGTTTATTGAGGAAAGGGAGGTTAGGTCACTGGGGAGGGAATTCCAGGTTTTACCAACAGTGTTAGAGAACAGAGAATCATCAGCCAAATTGTTAGCTTTACCTATTTGTACAAGTAGTTTATTTGATGAGCATAGGGTCTTGAGGTTATTATAGGGGGTGATAAGGTTTGTAAGTATAGGTGTGTTAGTAGGATGATATATGATTTTGTGGGCAATTGTTAGTTGGTTAAATAGTAGTAGATTTGGCAACTCTAACCATTCTAGTTGCTGAAGATTGTTACAATGATGGGTTCTGTAGGTAGACCCAGTTGCAAATCTGGCGATATTGTTGTAGGAGATAGCCAACTTGTTCAAGTTGCTTTTACATAGTTTAGTATATATAGGGGAGGCATAAAGAAGGGTAGAGATTAAGTGGTACCCACCATGGGCAATATTGGTCCTGGCTAGTGGGGTCAGAAAGGGTTTGATCCTGTAGAGGGAACCCACTTTTTTGTTAACTGTTTTTCTAGTACTTTTAATATGAGAATCATAGGTAAAGTTGTTGTCTATTAGTACCCCAAGTAGTTTTGTAGTAGTATCAGGAGATATGATAGTACCATTGCTTGATGTAACAATAAAATTAAGAGGGGGGCCCTATGGGTGGGTGTGAATAGAAGCAGTTTTGTTTTTTTGGGATTCAAGATGAGACATCGGTGTAGTAGCCATTTTTTGACAGTATTAAACATGTTTTGGGTTAGGAACTGTAGGTCTGATGGAGAACTAGATATACTTGAATGAAAAATCTTCTACACATAAAAGTTTCTTACACTGTTTTGGTAATTAACAGAGACATTCATTCCAGTCTCATTCCATTTACTTCCAGTTAATTCCACTATCATCCAGTATGTCGGTTCTTTCAATGGTGAATCTACCATCAATAGGGGGCAGGCACAACAGCTAAAGTAAGTCCCAAAACCCCATTGCAACCTTATCAGCAGTCAGCCTACGTGTATTCTACAAAACAAACTACAAAGTACCAGTGTTTATTCAAAACACTACTTCAAAAAAATCCTCAAAAAACATCAACAAAGCAATAGTACTTCAAAAAATCTAAAAACTTCACTAGTGTTCCTTCAAAGCATAAAAAACATTATCCAGTTAACAGCAATGTACTTCACCATTTCCAAAGCAGACAACACACTTTCAAGTTTCCAGTGTGATGTCACTTAGCCAAGTAGTGTTGCCACCTATCCATTTTTATTTTATTACTGATTATCCAGAAATCAAACTGATTGTCCAGTAGTTCAGAAAACAGTATACAAACTCTGGTATTCTGTTTCAAAAAAGACTATTGGAGTTTGTTAAACCTGCAGATTTACTATGCTTTTTTACAAAAAGCATAGTAAATCCACAGAAAAAAGGCATCATAAATGGAAAAAGGGGACGTCCCCCCTCGTCTGATGTGACAATGACAACAAAAAATGGGTGGAAAGTGGGTGGGGCATGTTGGGGGTTATGGGAGGTACAAGGGGTGTGGCTCAAGTCCAGTTTTAGCCACAACAAATGGTGGCATCCCTATAGCCAAAAGGGGAACAAAGCTTAAAAAAGCTGCAAAATGCCAGAACACATTCTTCAAACAACTTCAAATCATAAAGTAAAAGTTAATTTTTATTAAATCTCAAAAAGGTTTAAATACTTCAGTAAAGGTAAATTGCATTAATATGTAGTACATTATCAGTTCAGTTACAGAATTGGAAAAATGTATTTATTAGTAACATAGGTCTAGTCCACTATAGCACATTATCAGTTTTCTTATAGACTTACAAGTGCTTATTAACAACATAGGTTTATCTTATGCAGAAAAATGTAAACCAAGTCAGGGCAACAAGCAATGCTATAAGTTTATAATTGTTAAAGCTGCAAATGTTATTTTTAAGGACCTGGTACTGTTTTTTATATTTTTACAAATATTATTCCAGTTTAATTTTAAATATAGTCATGACAAATATTATAGCAGCCCTGTAGCCTTGCATAAAAATGATAAAGGGGAGGTTTAAAAGGCCTAAGTGTACAATCAAAGAACTTTAGGGACGCCCTTCCAATACCTCAGCAGTGACTGGGACAATGCAGAGTAAGGTCAAATTTGCCAAGAGTTGTGGTGAACAAGTCAACTATCTACAGAACATGTGTTTCAATTTATTCAATGTTTATTTAAATGTGTTTCAGTTATTTAAATTCTTAAAGTTAAAATGTGTGAGTTAAACAAGTAAGTAAACGTTCTCATGTTTTCAGACAGTTGTATAACAGGACTAGTTTTCAGTTCATATTTTTATGTGTTCAGACACTACTGACAGAAAAAAGGTACTAATAGTTTAGTTTCCAGAATATAACATTACCAGGTTTCAGTTTAAGTTTTTATCTGTGTTCATGTAATGCTGGCAGAAAAGGTATTCTTTTATTATTAGTTTAGTTTCCAGATTATATACACAGCTACTTTAAATGTTTAGTATAAATATATATCTCTTTAACGTAGATTTCAGTCAAGGTTTAGAATATGATATTCATACTCAGTTATGAGTTCAGTATAGAGCATTTCAGTCAGATTTCAGAATATAACACTCATACTTGGTTACAATATGCAATTACATCACACTTCACATTATTCAGTTATTAGTTTATTACTTCTTTCACAAAATATTTACTATATGTGGATGACCACTCATTAACTCTGGTGCTCAAATCTTGCCCTGAAGGGGCTACAGATTGATCAGTATAGCATCCAGGGGAGGGTTGCATGATTAGACGTCTGAGGAAAAACCTATACAAAAAAATATTCCATCCCAAGTACTTAGTTATTTCTGTATCAGCCAGGTTAGTTCCATTTCAGCAATAAAAAGAGCCATAGATCAAGTGTGCAATCATACCTCTCAACCTGTTAGACCAAGAAATCTGGATAAAGCCATAAATAATGGGGGGGGCAAAGGCCCAAAAATAGGGGCACTTTTTAAATATTACAAGCTTAGAAAGCTCTCTAGACTTAAGTAAATACATATTTTTATTTCAACATTTTAACATTTCATCATTTTGATATTTCAACACTGTACATTCATTTTTATGGCATTTCAGCATATTGTTTTTTTCAGTAAGTTGAAATGGATTTCTAGTAATAATAGGGAAACATAAATAGAATGTTTACAGCTAATCTACAGTTATACCACAAGAAACACTGTCATCTTCATATTTACGTCTGGCAGTTAGTCCAGAGGCTGTCTGGCAGTTAGTCCAGAGGCTTAAGACAATAAGCTATTAATGAAATGATTCCTGTATTTCCTCAGCCTCCATTTGCTTACTGTACGAGTCTAATCAAATTGCTTAACCAGTCAATCATTTTAGGTCTGCCTTCAAAAGGGATACTTGTAACCAGTAGGTTTCCATGGTTAAAAAATAACATAAGAATAATTTTTGTCATTATAATTAAAATAAAATCAAAACTTTAGGGAATAAGGGAAGCAGATAATCTCTACAACAACCAGTGTGCCTAGAAATTTTGTACAGAAGAGACACTGTTTTTTTGCCATGGTTTACCTTTGAGTTTAGGCTGGTTGGGTCTTCTATGGTAATATAGGCCTCTTTAAGTCTTTACTCCTCTCAATATAATGACCATTTTCTGCAGCTTTCTTGAGTACTTAACCCCTCTGAGTAAGGGTCACCAGTTCTCTCCCATGGTGGTGATGATGCATTTTCCATGGCAGGTGAGGGATTCTGACAGCCACCACACTATTACACACTCAGTCTGGTTGAATGGCTTGGATCCTACAGTCCCTATACATGTCCCATATCATACCAGGGGTTAGTGTGGAATGAGCTATTAATTTGATGGACATGACTCTCTGTGTGGAATGATTCAAGTGCACCTCCTTGAAGACAGCACTTTTAGACAATCTCCCAGAGATTCTACCAATCAACTGTGCCTATGTCATGTTCCCCATCCCACTTCCTCAAGTGAGATAAACAGGCTTACACCAATAATTCATCTCCTCTCCTACCTGAAGCCAGCCCAAGCAGGTATGTTAAATGCTAGTTGAAGTGAGGTCCCCTAGGTCATAGTAAGGATTTTACCTTATATTCTATCAGAGCTAGCAGGGAAGGTGTGAGATGTTCCTTGGGAAGAGAAGATAAACAGATAACAAAGAATTTTTTTAAGAAATAAACTAATACAGCTAGATGTATTATACGTATGAATAATACCTTTGATTCAATGAGGTATTCACTTCCTTGTTTAAGTTATCTGTTTGAGTTCTGACTACTGCCTTTGCCTACCTCAGACTTGTTACTCAGCAAATTCCATAATAATAGGTGTTTCTGATATTGTAGAACACTAGGCTTTTAAAAACTGTTAGGCTGTCTGACAGCAGGCCCTGCAATTATTAGGCTGTGTTGAAGCAGCATTCTTGTCTATTTTTCCTTCCACATCACAATAACTGAGACAAGTATTAGGTGAGCTCCAGGTCCAGCACATCTGGTATTTTTCCACCATTATCCAAAAAAGTCATAGTAAGTTATATCTATGTTAATCCCTGTAGATCGTTATTAATATCATCTTCTTCCACAATTCCCATACATTATGCAATGCAAACTCCTTTATGCATTATTGAAAGTAGTGATGCAAATACTACAAAAATATGGCATATTGTACTCTAAATACCTTCTACTATGTTTCTTCACTTACCACTGAGGCAACCCTACTCATTTCTAAGTCCAAATCACCATCACAGTAAATAATAGGATGCCAACTTCTTGTCTATCTATGATACTGAAATAACCTGCCTGTTTTTAATTACTTTCTACTAAATTGTCATAACATTTTTCCTGGTGCATATTTCACTTTTAAATAATATTTGTTTATATTAAGCATCATCATCTGCATTTTAGGTGGTTACTAATATGCAGTCCAGAAGATAATTGGTGGGCCTAGCCCAAATTCCGAGTTGTCACAAAGTGTCTTGTTAACCGACTTGCTTAAGGTCATACAGTAGTCAGATGAATCCAATCTTGTTCTACAGCAACTAGGTGGATAACAGCTCACAACTTTAATTCTCTTTGACAACTTCTGGATTAACAGATGTTAGCCGTTTCTAAAAAACTTTCTAAATATGATTTGTAATGGCCTGCGGTCTGTTTCTGCCTGAATTTCTCTACAGTAGATGTATTTATGGAATTTCTCATATCCGTACACTATTGCTGATGCTTCTTTTTCTATCTAAGCTTATCTCTTTTATGCACTGGCATATGCTCTTGATTCACAGTCATCTGGTCTATTTTCTTATGGGGGAAAGGTTCCTGTACCATTGTAACTAGCATCTGCTTAAGACACAGGTGGTTTACTCATGTCATTATGTCAGACCAGTGCATCTGTTATTAGTTTCTTGTGCATTACAAAACCCTGTTGCTGTTCATACAGCTTTGTCGTAGATACAGTTATCTCAAATGGGTCTATATCACATAGTCGAAGTTTTATAACTTCGAACATGGAATGTTCAAACCATTCCATTTGAAGGTACAAAATGTCAACCAGTAATAAAAAGTAAAAACAAAATAAACTATTGTAAGCAGGGGGGCAAGCCCCCCTTCACCCCCACACCCCCTGCTACTTAAATATACCAACTCTGAGATTGCACCACATTGAAATGAACAGAACCCCCCCCCCCCTTTACATAGATTTTCATTTAAATGCTCAAACTTGTACAAGTTCGAACTTATGGTCTCAACCATATGGGGTTCGAAGTTGTATAAGTTTGACTATGTAATAGGAACCCATCTCAAATATATGCCATACAAACTTCACAATAGAATGTCTTCTGGATTTATCAATTACAAAGTGATTGTACTCTTTTTCTGTATCAGACTATATTCCTTGGATGCTTGATGGTCAGAAGGAGAACCAGTCCCCCAAAAGAATAAAAATTATGCTATCTTAGTGTTTCTAGTCATTGTATCAGTCTCATGCCATGCTCTTCTTTTGTTTGAAACTATACATATGGTTCATTGATAACGTTTATAACACCATGCAAGTCTTCACTTACCTGTGGAATAGCTCCTTGGAATACCTAATGATTAGTGCCTTTTAAATAGTATAGTAGGCATGTACAACTATGCATTTTCATCATCCAGGTTCATCTCTCAGAACCAGTTTATCAGTTTGCATCTAGCACTTTAAAAACTTAGCAATTGACATTGCTAAGACACCCATCTTCAACTGCAAAAACAAAAGGAAAAATACATAATACTCTTTTAATTATTTTATTTAATTATTAATGATAGAATTATGTATTGCTTTATTGTATTCCTGCTCTAGTCTACTCCTGAGAGCTGCTGGTACTTTCCTGGGATCACACGTCATTAGCATAACATCTGGATCTATTTGTGTATAATGTTCTTAGAGCCAGTGTGTAATACAGTGGTTAAGCACAGGACTCTGAAGTACTGATACATGAGTTTGAGGTCTGCAGGCACAAGCTGCTCTTTAGTCTGCAATTGGTAGAGAGGGTTATGGCTGTGTGCTGTATTTCCTGTGGCACAAGATCGACTCCCTCAGCCCTCATTTGCCAGCTGTGTCACCTTGAGCATATTACGTAACCAGATATTACTCCCAGGTTGCCCCTGAAAAGGGATTGTATGTCCAGCTAGCCTACCTGGTTAACAAATGGTTATTATCATTATTATTTATTTATTATTTTATTTATCTGACATTTGTTTACCGGGGTGGTCGGACTGGGTGTATAGAACCCATTTTCAACAGAGGCCCGGGGAGAAAAGCTCCACATACAGTACAATAAAAATACAGTAAAATCCAATACAGTACAAATCACATTAGAAATACTATACAAAATAAGTTGAAAGAACAAACTATGTTACAAGAAGTCACAATATATACACGATTCTATAGAGTTAAAAACATTATAGACAATCATAGTCACTCTCACTATACATGATGTAGTGTCCATAAAATACTATGTAGGTAGAGCAATGTGTGACACTGACTGTTATAGTACATGAAAAATAAATAAATAAATAAAATGTTAGTTTCTGGTAGAAAAATAATAGCCAGAAAGTTAGTGATACAAAAAGATAGTGAGAGAGTTAAAAAAATAGAAGCAATGCAGCCTGAGCAGTAGCTTAAGGATATGGTATAGAAACAGAGACAGAGTTAGAAGAGCTTAGGATCTTGCAGACTGTGAAAGATCAAAATGTGACAGAAGAGGAGGATGAGGCTAGTGTGGAAGAAGAGGAAGACCATTATGCAGGCTTTATGCATGAGCAGAGCCATGTCTTTTTGAGATGATTTTTTTAAAGAGGCTTTGAAACGGGTTAGGCCAGACACAGACCTGGTAGCTAGGGGTAGTGAATTCCATAGTACAGAGACAGAGTATGAATACAGCGAGTGACCTGGTTTTCTTGTGGGTTTTGAGATAGCTAAGAGATTTTTGTCTTCTGATTGTTGGGATTGATTTGTTGTGTAAGGTGTGACTAGATTGGCTAGTGCAGGGCAGGAAGTAGGCTTGAAAAAAAGGTTGTGCAAGGTGGATAGCTGAATAAAGGCAAATTGGTTGGGGAGGTCAAGCCACTTTAATTCTAGGAGTGGTTTACAGTGGTGTGTGTGATATTTAGAGTTTGTGGCAGACTTTGCAATTTTGTTGTAGCACTGTTCCATCTTGCATAGGGTAGACATTTGTAAGTTAGTTAGAATAGAGGCACCATAAAGAAGGGAGGGAAGTAAAAAAGTTTTTGCAAGGGTAGTTTTGGTTGCTGCAGTAAAGAAATGTTTCTTTCTATATGAGTCTCAGTTTTTGATGAGTTTTCTTTATATTTTGCTGTATATGGGGGTCGAATGAAAGTTTATTGTCAATGATAAGTCCTAGATGTTTGGCTTCCTGCACTATTTCTATGACAGTGCAAGGATGTTAAAATGATCAGTGACAGGGAGGGTGTTCTTGGGATGAAAGAGTACTAGTTTTGACTTCTTTGGATTAAAAAAGAGTTGAGCATTTCTTAGCCAGGATTCGACTGTAGTAAAGGACTGTTGAGTTTTTGAAAGTAGTTTTGGTAGTGATTGAGCAGTACGGATTATGGTGAAATCATCAGTGTATTGAATGAGGGTCCCAGGGTGACAGGCAGTATAAAGGTTGTTTGTGAAAATGTTGATGAGTAGGGTTTCTATTATGGAGCCTTGAGGGACTCCAGTAGGGTTGTGGAGAAAGGGTGAGAGTTCATTGGACTATTTCACGATTCTTGAGGTAACTCTGAAACCATTTTACTGTGTTATGTGAGAAGCCTAAGTTAGACAGTGTGTCTAATTGTAAGGGATGAGACACTGTGTCAAAGGCCTTGGAGAGATTAAGGAATCTTGAGATTGTACAGTATCCTGCATCTCTGGCCTTGTTAATGGTTTCTATAAAAGATAATAGAGCTGTAGCTGTGCTGTGGCTAGGTCGGAAGACATGTTGGGTTTTGGATAAAAGATTGTTTTGCAATAGATATTCCATTAACTGCTGATGGATACCCCTTTCAAGAATATTGGATATGGGTGACAAGATGGATATAGGATGGAAATTGGATAGATCAAAAGAGTTGCCTCCTTTGTGGATGGGGGTGATGTGAGATTGTTTCCATATGGTAGGTACTTCTGATTCAGATAAAGACCTATTTATAAGGATACTTATTGGCTAGGCAATTGAATTAGCAGCAGTTTGAGGTAGTGCAGTGGAAGATTATCATCTGAAGTAGATCTGGGTTTTAGTTTATGTAGCATTTTCTTAATGGTGTCAGTAGCTATGGGCTGAGGTGAGAATGATGTTTGTGCGACATTTTGTTGAGTAGGGGGTTAGTAATGACAGGTTAGAAGTAGTTGGTGTCTGAATAGGTTGAAGGGTGGAGGGTCCAACATTAGGGGTGTTAGTATGTTTGATATTGATTTTATGAAGTGCTTGTTAAAGTTTTCTGCTATTTGTGATGGAGGGGTATCAGGTGATAGGGTGTGGTCTCTATTTGTTCCATGGTTAACTAGAGAAAATATGGAGTGCCAAACTTTATTAGTGTTGATTTTATGCTAGGGATGAAGCTGGGAATAATATGACTTCTTATCTCTGTTGATTAGTTTTGTCACTTTGTTACATGGTGCTTTGAAATTAACATGATTTTGTTCATTTTTTTCTGTTTCTAGGTTATCCAGGCTAGGTCCCTTTGCTTCTTCTGGTGTTTACATTTCATAGAGAGCCATGAGTTCTTTTTGATTATTTTCATACAAATGGGCGCTTGGGTATTAAGTATGTGAAGGACGGTGTTATTAAAGTATAGTACAGCATCATTAAGGGGTAGTTGTTTAAGGTGTGTCCAGTCTATTTCATGTAGGAGATTGTTGAATTTATGCTGACAAAAATTAGATTCCTAACTGATTTTACAATGTGTTCTCTTAGTTGTTGGGAGTTTGTTCTAAAGGAATATGCTGCCAGATGATCGCTGAGGGAGCTAGACAGTGTACTGGAAGAGGGGTAATTCGCGGGGTGGGATACTAGGATCCAGTCTAGGGTGGACTGGAAGCTAAGATCTTTGCTGCATCTTGCTTGAGTATTGATAAACTGAGAAAAAAAAACATACAGATTTATACTATTTGTGGGGGAGATGGAAGCTATGGTTTGCCAATCTATATTTACGTCTCCTAAGATAATTGTTTCGAGGTTTATTGTTTGGGATGTCCAGGACAAAATATTTTCCATCACTGGTATACTGTTAGCTGGTGGGATAAATATTACCATTATGCAAATTCTTTTTGATATGTTGAGGTTCAAAAAAGAGTTTAGTACCTCAGCATTGGAAAAGGTGGGTATATTAATGGAGTAGGGTGTGATGTTGAGCATAGAGGGATATAGAAGGGCTACCCCCCATTTTTTAGATATATCTCTTCTGGTTATTCCAAAGTTTGGAGGTATTATGTCTGAGTCTTTTACACTGGGGTGTAGCCATGTTTCTGTAAGGGCTAGTATGTCAGGATTATTTTGATCCATCCAGGCATGCAGTGGGGCTATTTTATTTTATATACTTCTAAGGTTCAGTGTAAGTATGTTTAAATATTTGGGGTTACTCTTGTGGTTAGGATTAGAGGGTGGGCCAGGGTTAGGATGTATGTCTTCACATTTGAGTAGGTAGGTAATGAGGAAGGAGTACCATGGGAAGTGTTTTTTATTCCAAGGTGATGGTATTGGTGTCAAGTGTGGCTTCATAGGAGGTGAGGATGCCAATTTGTGGCTTGAATAATATGGGAGGGTATAGGGGAAAAGCTGGGAGGAGATATGTGAGAAGCTGTGTTGTTTATTGGGGTGATGGTTTAGAGGAGGTTGTTGTGTATTGGTGTGTGTGTGGGTAAGCGAGGATATAGCTGTAGCAAAGTGCAGAATTAAGTGTAAAGAAGCTAGCCAGGTTAGGAGGAGCATGTCAACTGGGTATTTGGTTTAAAAATAGTAAAAGTGGTATTTATGTGTTAGAATGTAATATCAGGTGTAAACAGACATTATGATACCTTGTGATATGTGTGCAGCTAAAGGTAAGCTTGGAAATGTTTTGACTTCAGGGTGGGTTTTGACAATGTGGTTGGGTGCTTTGCTCTGTGGTTTGTGATAAGGAGGGGTAGGGGAGATGTGACTGGTCAGTAGTAAAATTATGGTGCAATGTTAGTTTGTGTGTATAATAGAAGAGAAGGTGGTAAGCCTGGAGTTAATGTAAGACAGTTTGAGGTGGTGATAGCATTGTGATGGTAAAATAGAGTAAGATACAAAGAATTATAGTAGGGGGAATGAGAATTCAAGGTGATGGATGTAAGGGAAAGCAGATAAGTTTGGTTAAATAAAAGTAGGTAAGGTGTAACTGAAGTGGGTGTGGACAAGGTAGAGTTGTATATTATTGGATCATAGGAGTGAGGGGGAGTGGTTTGCTTGGGATATGAGTAGAGGTGCTGGGGGAGGGTGGGATATGGGGGAAGGGCAAGAGTGTGGAGTGAACGAAGTGAACTAAGCAGGAAGAACCCAACCCCCCCCAGATCCTTTGCCACCATAAACAATCAGTAAGGTAGAATGTTTATGGATACAAAGACATGGTGACTGAACTCTAAACACTTGACTCGAGTTACAGCATCTCATTTTATAGTTATGGGCTTTTGAATGTCTTTTCCAGGGATCTATTACACTGATTAGAGTAAAATATGCTGGTGTTAATGTAGCTTCACCTTAAGCAGTAAAAGGCCTGTGAGTGTGGGTGAGTAAGTGGGGGTGAGGATATCCTTCCAGCAGATTCAACACTACAAACAGAACACATAGTGCATGACTTAACTAATTAAATTATTAGTTTGAGTCTTGGAAATTGTCTTACATAGATTTAACTCAGTGCATTTTTTTCTTGTGAACCTTTGCAACTGCAGGTGAAATTCAGCTGTGCAAGTTCTTTAGGTAGTGGGATATGATAACCTTTGGAGAAGCAGCAGCCAGACTTACTATGTGCTTGTTTCACTGGGAAAGAGAGAGAGACAGAGAGAAAGGTAATAAGGATTTCTTGATGGTTGAACTAGATAGGTACAGTATTATCTGTCTATACCCAAAAGACCTGGAGAAATCAAAAAGGCTGAAGCACTGGCAGTAATGAAATCTTTCAGACATACAGGAAAGACCTGTCTCCACTGCCTCATCAAGGTGAATGGGGACATTTTTCACCTCTATCCATTGTCTCATCTAGGTGAATGGAAACACTTTCACCTCCTTCCATACCTACTGTGGAATCCTCTTTGCCATTGAAAACATTTTAACTGAATATGCAAGTGATTAATGACCTGTGACACTGTCACAAATGATGAAACCAAGTCTATATAATATTATAGTAAATAAGATTGTCTGACTGTGACTTCACTTACCAAAAATATAGCAGTTTGTACTGATACTGCCATTATTGTTACATATTTTATTTAGTACGCAGTTATACAATAATAGTCATATTATGGGTAATGACAAATGACAAGAATTGTGAATTTTGTGTGAGGACTTGGATGAACATTTGGCAACAGGTATTTGAAGTGGTTCTGGATGTAAGCACTGGATTTACAGAGTGAATGGCTACTTCAGCTGATAGTCTGCAAACAGACATGTTTCCTTTGGATCCATACAGGTGACCCTGTGGTCAGTGTCCAACAGTAGCAGATGGCAAATAATAGAAGATGGGTTTCAAACTGGCTCAAGGATGGAACCCACATGGTTAGAATTGCTGGAGCCATGTCAGACTCCAAACCAGTTACAAGTGGCATCCCACAAGGCTCAGTCCTGGGACCTCTCTTGTTTGGTATATATTTCTCGGCGGTACAGGCCAACACGGAAGGACTGTGGCTGACCAAGTTCGCAGATGACTGCAAACTGGGCGCCATAATCAACTCTCCAGCCGACACAAGCATCCTCCAAAAGGGCCTCATAGAAACAGACAACTGGTGCCAGAGCCATGGCCTCAAGCTAAACGCCAAAAAGTGTATAGTCATCCCCTTAGGCAAAAACAAAGTGCCCACAAATTACCACATAGGTGGTAATCCATTAAGTACAGAAGAAGTAATTAGGGACCTGGGGACCCAAGTTGATAGCAATCTCTCATTTGACAACCACGTGGCCAAAGTGGTTAGAAAAACATTTTATATAGCCCACCTAATCATGAAGGGATTCACATCTAGATCAGGGGAGGTCATCGTACCTCTTTACTTATCCCTCATCAGGCCCATAATTGAGTACAATGCCTCTTTTGGGATGTACCGTACCAGACACCTGCAGCAACTGGAAAGACCCCAAAAGTCCCTCACCAAGAGGATCAAAGGGCTCAAACAGATGCCATATGCTGCCCGGTTAAAGAAACTCCAGCTCTACTCAGTGGCATACAGCCTGCTCAGAGGCGATCTGTGCCTGACGTATAAAGCCATGTCCAACCCGGAATTAATGGACATGCTGCACCTCAGAAAATCCAAATCCCATTGAGCTACGCGCTCTAGAGAGACTTGAACCTCAGCACTGAAATAAATAGGACATGCTGGAGGGACAGATTCATAACCCAGAGGCTCCCTTCACTCTGGAATAAAATCCCAGTCCAGGTTAGGCAGAGTCCCACATTGACTCTCTTCAAGAGGAATCTTGATGAGTGGATGGGAGATCATAGGTTTACCCCGGCTATCACTTCTGTGTCACTGTTAGACAGAGGCACAGTATACTAACCTAAAAAAAAAGGCATAGCAAAATTAATTTAAAATGGGTGGTGAAAGCCAAACACACTCTGGCTAGGCTTATAAATGCCCTAGGGCAGATAGCCTAGTATGAACCTATGAACCTATGAACCTATAAGAAGTGAGAAGGCAAACATTCAACTTAGTTTTGAAAAATGGAAAAGAAAATATTTTGACTAATGCAGCTGTCACTTTTTAACTTGAGTAAAGACATGGATACTGAAAATGTGGTAATTTTATATCTACATTAACCTGTCACTTATATTAGGTGGATTTGTGTACAAAATGTGCACTTTAAACAAAAAAACATTGCACAATAACATCTTAACACGGAAGGACTGGAAACTTTTTGTGCCTACAGTGTAACATGTAACAAAACAATATGTCAGTCAGTGACAGATTCGGATTCAGTTTTTTGTCAGGACAAAAACTCTCCATCCTGCAAGCTGACAATATATAACAATAGGGAAGAGAAGACTTACTGAATCAACATTTATCTCCTTGGCAGAATTCCGTTTATAGCTGGGTCCATATTTCTTAATCCCAATGACCTCCTAGACAAAGCACACATAACAAATACCCTCAGCATCCCTGAATGCACCCTTTCAAAACAACACCCATATCAACACCTCATGGAGCCTCTACTTCTAAATCCATAAGGTAAGCCATTACACAATCCAACATTCTTGTCATTGGAGACTCCATTGTGAGACACAGTGATATCCCTCTCACCAGGCTGAGCAATGAAAAAGTCATGGTCAGTTGTTAATCAAGGGCCAGGATCTGCCACATTACACACGCACTCAGATCATTGGACCACAAGTACCAGTATGACACAGTCATAGTCCATGTGGGTGTAAATGACCTGAGACATACCTCCCTAGACTATATGATGAGAGACATCATGGAGATCTTGGAATATGTGTCACAGGCTGGTATGAGTTAGCACAGAGTAACATTTTACCTTCTCCACGGATGATGCTCTCACAAAAGGAAATATTGCCAGCCCAGTTATCTGCAATTTTGTAAATAATTCTATGTCATTTGTGAATATTAATATGCTTTATATAGAGGTGTGACAGAAGAAGATACTGCCAGCATAGCTATCTGGAATTCTATAAATAGTTATACGTTATCTGTGAATATCAGCCTTATACAACTGCTTGTGTTACCAGTACATTAGAACTGTATGTTTTGTGTATATCAAACTGCTGAAACACAGGAGATTAAATTGCAAAACTTAAGAATAGTTGAGATTGAAGTACTTTATTGCTGGGCCATAAACAAGAGATGTTATCTTTCAGTTTCAGTGTGGCAAGGAGACAGGCTATCACAGGGAGATGCTAAATGCTAGCAGTTTCTAGCAATGGTCATTTTGAGCCTGGGAACTGAAGTCAGACGACAAAAAGTGATCTCATGCTGCAATTATCCCAGCAGTAATATTTGATATTAATTTAAGAAGTTTCTGAGAGAGAGACTGTGCATTTTGTATTTATCTTTGACCTGAGAAATTCCACTCAGCTCTGCACTTGCCTTGCTTTACGTTAACTAGGGTACAGTTTGTTTGTGTCTTTCGGCTTTTCCCGGTTAGGGGTCGCCACAGTGGAACTCCAGTCCGCTAATGATTGGCAGTAGATTTTTACGTACTGGCTTGCCGGGCCTAATGCACAACCTTCAACGAAGGAATGCCCATTCACGCATGTCGCTACACAGAAGACACTCTAACTGAGAATCAAATGGGCAACATCTAACTGTGAGGCGACAACGCTACCGCAGCAGTAATTTCTCTTATATTCAGTTAGGAATATAGTGAAGTATAGCTTAGATGTTTTCTGCATTTATTTGAAACTGTCCTGCAATGTTGTTTTAAATATTTCCTGTGATTTTGAACTCTGATATCACTGTACATACGTATTTAGTATTGTCTTGTTCTTTTATTATTTACTATTAAATATATGTATATATATTTAAACATTAGTGGCTGATATTTGTGAGACATATTTAAGCTCTGAGAGTACTTGCGTATTTATTTGGTACCACTGTGCAGGCCACTCCTAAATAGCCTTGTTCTTGGTCAGGCTACCATTTTGATTAATAGTAACATTACACAGTAGGATTGGCCACCCTTTGCTAAGGGCCTTAAAGTAGCTGATAAGGAGTGGCTGTTGGCAGTGGAAACTACCTTATAGTCTGGGCAGAAGGGGGCATAGCTAGTAAACCTGTGCCAGCCTTTCCTAGATGTGTGTGTGTGTGTGTGTGTGTGTGTGTGTGTGTGTGTGTGTGTGTGTGTGTGTGTGTGTGTGTATGTGTATAAGTGTGTGTGTGTGTGTGTGTGTGTGTGTGTGTGTGTGTGTGTGTGTGTGTGTGTGTGTGTGTGTGTGTGTAAGTGTGTGTGTGTGTGTGTGTGTGTGTGTGTGTGTGTGTGTGCATAAATCAAACCTCAAGGATTGTGTGTGTGTCAGCTACTTGGGCAAGGACATGAAGCACTGGTTGGATAGAGAGGGTGCTGGAGGTCTGGTTTGGCCACTCAGCTGTGAACTCAACTCTATAGCTGTGCCAGTGGGGAGTCTTATTGGGGATCTGAAGAAAGAGAGAGAAACCAGCCCCAGACTGACTGTGGTCTCTGTGCACTCTTAAGGGAAATTGCACTTTACTGTGTGTGCACTTGTCATCTTCCCAGTGTGTACATCCCCCACTGTTGCCAGTGGTGAGGACTGAGGCTTCTTGATTCAGTGTTGAGGCATCACAGATGCCACAATACAATAAAAATATGACTGACTTTCCTAATTGGCTTAGTTTCTGGTGTAATTCTAAGGGGGTGCAATATTTGTCAGAATGGAAGGAGATTGTCATAGACCACACTGTTCTGCCAGGGATGGTCTCCATCTCTCCCCTCTAGGCTTTCAAATATTACCTAAAACATTGTTCTTCCCCATAGTGTTTTTTTTAGGCAATGCCAAACTGAAAGGACTTCTGACATAGTAAATCAAGACCAAGAAGATCTAATGGCATTGCTATTCAGTGCTAGGAGTCTAAACAAAATGCTCCACAACCTAGAAGCTCTCTTCACCCTAAACAATGATGATGGCTGCTCAGTCACTGAGACATTGTTTAAAGCTGCAGAGAGCATACCAAAAGTGCCAGGTTATAATGCCTTACATACATTTAGACTAGCTACAACACAAACAGAGACTTAAGGTGGCAGTGCCTTGATTTACATCAAAAATAAATATACTTGAAGAATGGTCAAGCATGACATATATACTTGAGCTTCTCTACATTCAAATCACCATAAATAAAATCTAGTACCACTTCCTTGTAAGCTGTAGGTCCTACTCTATGACCCAAGAAACCCATACCATGTATTTAATCTTATTGGAAATGCTCACCATCCAATCCAATATCATATTCATGGGTGACTTTATTTACCCTAGTATTATTTGTGAATCATATACAACAGCAAATGTACAGCTACAGAGATTCCTGGATTTTGTAAACACAAACTCCTTAGACCAGATAGTATATTAACCAGGTGTACAAGCATACTGGATCTGGTCCTCATTAATATGGGAGAGTGCTGCACACCCCCTAGTGTAATGTCTTCTCTGGTAAGAGGAGACCACAAAATCATCCCCTCTGAAGTAAAAATAAAACCTGGAACTCCAGCTAACCCTGGAATATTAAAGAACTACTCTAAGTGATAATGTGGCAAAATTTCAAGCTCCCTAAACCCTGAGAACACTGCTGCCTATCTGGAACTGTTCACAGAAACCCTACCCAAACATGTTAATAGCTGCATAGAGGCAGCTGTACTGACCAGAAAGAAGTACAGAACTAACTCATAAAACAAGCTACCCTGGTGGAATTACAAAATCAATAGGCTGTATAACAGAAGGAAGAAAGTCA
This sequence comes from Protopterus annectens, assembly GCF_019279795.1. Taxonomy (NCBI): domain Eukaryota; kingdom Metazoa; phylum Chordata; order Ceratodontiformes; family Protopteridae; genus Protopterus; species Protopterus annectens. The sequence goes on from NC_056747.1 coordinate 1,135,392,558, forward strand.
TGGCAAAAATTTGGAGGTGCAGCACGCAGCAGGATAAACGCTCTGTCAACAAATTAAACAAACAACTCAGAGGACAAATAAAGCCTACTAAAGCCATATTTGAGATAAAGTTGACCTCCTATGTTAAAGACAAGCACAAGACATTCTTTTGCTATGTACTCAACCTCAAAGGAAATATACAATTGCTCATTGTTAATGGAGTCACCTGTACTGAAACAGAATCTATAACAAACCTACCGGCCAACAAATTCAGCTCCAATTTTATCCCACTCTCCCCCTCAACCTTCCCTCAGGAAATACCATCAAATATAATTCTTCCTGTATTACTAGGGAACAGGTCCTTAATGCTCTCTCTAGGGCCACAAACAGTGCATCAACGGGCCCAGACAATATCCCAGGATGCCTTCCAAATAGCATGGAATATGACCTATCAGGTCATCTGGAATTGCTATTTAACTGTAGTCTCCAAGCAAGCTTCATGCCTCATGAATGGAGAACAGCAACAGTCATCAATAGTTGGCAAAAAATGAAATACAGATTATAGTGTGGTACAATATTCAAAGCATAAAACATTGCAATGCAAAATGCACTAAACGCATACTTCCAAATTACCTGTTCCTCCACCAATTATATTCCACAGGAGACAACTTCAGTACTTCATCATCTCCCAAACATAAAATGTTTACCTACCTGTAATGTCCAGATGTATGGGATAAAGAAGTTCCATGAAAACCATCTTTATCTACAAGATGATAATTTCCACAAATGACTTCAGTAAAACCAATCTATTGCAGAAGTAATGAAACATAGTTATTATCTCTAACACTTGTCAGAAGACCCAAATCCAAAAGACCCCAAGATTGTAACACATAAGTCCATTGTCGCTGGCCAGAAAAGATTAATAATAACAAAAGACTGCACTGACCTCTGTTTCACCTTTTACTGTCACCATGAGTTCTCAAAAGAGCTGAATTCTGAAGAAAGTGACAAACATGTATTACCTCCTAAAGAAGTACACCCAGCCAAACACCCCAATCAATTAAAAAATAAGCATTATCTCCTACACCCAGGAAATGGCTAAAATCATTAATTTCTGTTGCGTGCATTACCTTGTTAATGTAGTCAAATAAAAAAGGCATTGAATAAATTAATGCATTTTAAACAGGCCAGCAATTAAGATCATCATTCAATTAAATAAAAATCAGGATCAGTACAGAACACAGCACGGTTAGCTCCTCACCAGGATGAATGTGGCCATTTTTACCTCTGCTGGCACTTATTGTTTAATCCAGCATCCAAGATGAAAAACTCTAACACATAGCCTAGGATGATGGCAGCAAGCTTAGAGTTATTCACATGAAACTGATTAAGTCAGGCTCCTCTTACCACATACTGTGCTAGGGAGATGACCAGAAATTTTAACGATTTATATAGCGTTAATCAGCCTTTAAGTTAATGTGATAAACTTTAAGAAACTGAATATATCATGTTTAGACTGAAATGTGCAGAAGCTGCTAAGAACTGTGCATATGATTTTAAGTGCCCTATTTATGAGCTTGTAACAGCCATGAAAAGATATGGAAATAACCACAATGAATTCTGGGGAATCAGAATATTAGCTGCTCGAGTGGAGAGTTGTGCAAACGGAATATTTCATGATATGAAATACTTTAATTTGAATGACCAACTCATCTCAGTGTAAGAAACAAAACCCCAGGACATGTGAGTTGGATTACACTTTTGTAAACTATAACAATTTAAATGTAATATTAAGTCACTTCAAATGATATACATGATGTTTTTGTACTGGCCATGTTAGAATGTCATGGGCCTTGCAATGCACCGACAACTGCTCACATATTTCATATGTCATACATAAGCTTGAGTTCATGGCTATGATGCAGCCATACACACACACACACACACACACACACACACACACACACACACACACACACACACACACACACACACACACACACACACACACACACACACACACACACACACACACACACACACACACACACAGATATGCTCTCCAAATACAATTTATTTAAACATGTCATTCCGGTCAGAATTCTACTCTACCTTCATATGACAGCATCAGTCTGTACTTATTCAAGTTATTCTTATTACAGTTTCAGGGTAGGATCCCTCAGTAACATGCCTTTCATTTTATTCTACAAAGCCCAATACCTTTCAATGAAAGTACATCAAAATCTGAAATATATGCATGTGTGTCCAAATGTGTAAAACGTGTATATTACTACAACATCTATATAAGTAAATAAAATGTTTCTTTATTGCAGCAAACTATCAAATTCAATGATGAAATTTCAAAATTCTGTTAAGGTAGGAACAGATTCAGTGATAGCAACAGTTAGCTTCATGGAGGAGTTATATGCCTATGTAAATATATGCATACTGTTGGCAGTCCCAGTCAGCATAAAACATAGTGTGAAATTCCAAAAGCAAACCTACTCTGTGGTCCTCATACTTAAACTTTTCAGTAAAAGAAAAAATTACTCATGAAAACAGAAAAAAATGAAAGACTCACATTTGATAGACAACCCTAACTTCAGCATACAGAATATAGAATATTCCAATTCAAAGTTAATTATTGTTAGGGATATTGGATCATGGGTTGATAATTCCCTCTTTTTAAACACCCTTATTAAGTTATCACTTAAGACATAGGCAAACATATCCAGAGTAAAAGAAAATTAAACAAACCATATTAACATTTTTGCCATTTAAATACATTGTACATCACATATCTTCTCCTTTATAAATATCATCACTCCAGAATTACATACATTTCTGAATTCCTGCCTTCCCCAAAATCTCACTCCCCCTCCTCCATTATTCTGCATTCATTGTTTCCACAGTTTCCATTTATTTGTACGTAATTTACTCATTCCCTTTTGTAAATATCCCTCTTCTAGTTCCTTTATCTATTTTATATTAAATACTTAAAATATAATTGGCTTAGACTTTGACTTCCATTTGCTTTTTTGGCAGAAAACAGAATTAAACTTAATAAGGCCTTGCTAGATCCAGGCGATTGAGATCATGTCTTCCATCTCAAAAGAAAATCTTCTCCTTTATAAATATCATCACTCCAGAATTACATACATTTCTGAATTCCTGCCTTCCCCAAAATCTCACTCCCCCTCCTCCATTATTCTGCATTCATTGTTTCCACAGTTTCCATTTATTTGTACGTAATTTACTCATTCCCTTTTGTAAATATCCCTCTTCTAGTTCCTTTATCTATTTTATATTAAATACTTAAAATATAATTGGCTTAGACTTTGACTTCCATTTGCTTTTTTGGCAGAAAACAGAATTAAACTTAATAAGGCCTTGCTAGATCCAGGCGATTGAGATCATGTCTTCCATCTCAAAATACTGATTTTATTACTTATAGCCACTTGCTCACCCAATATTTATGACAGAGTACCCTATAGGGATTTTTTAAAATCTGCCTTCTCATTGCACACCAAAAACATATCTTCCCTCTTTCTTCCCCATCACACCTCCAACATTTGCTATCTACTGTGGAACAATTATTTGAAGATTGCCTGGGGTATAACAATACCTATGCAAACACTTCCAAGAAAAGATAACAAACCTTCTGGAATTTATTGCCTACTTGGGAGCCATATTTATGCCCTCCAATTGTTCTCTTGTGGATTGCTTTTCCAATTTTCTTCTCCTCCTCCCATTGATTTTCTAATTATAATGCAATATTTTATATAAACTACTAATTATCCACTTTTAACAGCAACTTCTAGAGTAAACTAAAAAGTCTACCACAACAGGTCTTACACTTAGGATTCCCCATACCCCTTTCTCTTTGACCATATTCTGATATCAATTTCTGGTACAGAAGGCAGTTTTTAGCCTGCAGTCTAAACATTTTCTTGGCCTCATCCCACTCTGTTAACTTTCCCTCTCTGTTTATTGCTCCCAATACACTGGTTCCTTTTCCAATTTTCTCCAGTAAATTCCAGTCCTCTGTTGTCTGTTTTCTGTACCTCTATTTGCAGTCATCCTTATTGGAAAAATATCCTTTTGCCATTCTTGTGTCGGCCTAGTTCTTGTCATACTTTCTGCTACTTTATGAATATAATATTCTGTATGGTTGTTATTATTCTCCATCAGGCTCTGCATCCAAAAATCACACTCTCTCTTTATTCCGTGAACTCTCCCCTGCTTCATAATCATCTCTTTCCACTTTTAACTATAACCTTCTGCTTATGTTTCGTATATGAGCCATAGCTGTGAAGCTCTAAAATATCCCTTCAAAACAGGTAATCCTAAACTACTCTGTTCTATTGGAAAGATCATATTGTCTCACTTTAGTCTTGCCCTTTTCCCCCTCCCAAATAAATTCCTTGAACTCTTTATGAATTATTGTCCACAACGTCTTCTCTGGTAGGTAAAATATGCATGAACTTTACATAAAACTAAAGGGACTAAAAACATTTTCACTGCTTGCATCTTACTGTCAGTATCCAGAAACAAGAGCTTCCAGTTTCTATTTTCTATTATCTTTTGTTTAGTCTCTTTCTGCATATACTTTGCTACAATAACAGAAGCATTTTCAGTCCATACTCCTAAATACTTTCCCTTATCAAGTTCCCATAAATATGTGTATTGCTGAAACAATTCTTGTGTAGGTACATAATTTACAGTTATAGCCTTTGATTTTATCTTTATTAATTTTATAACCGAAAAGATTTGAAACTGTCTCAAAATGTTCCACAACAATAAGATGTTCTTTTCTCAATTTATCAGGTACAAAATAATATCTGCTAGTAAAGCCAACTTTTCTTAATTACCATACCAGTTATATCCTTGCATTTCTGAGTTCCTTATTTTCTTTGCCAGTGGCTCCAAATATAAATCAAATAAAGGGGAAAGAGGATACCTCTGTCTGGTTCCTCTGTTCTAACATAACTTATGAAGTAGAGGAACCTCCCACTTTAATTTTTCCCTCTGATCCTTTATACATCCTCCTAATTAACCATAATACTGTACCAGGGAATGCAAATGCTTCCATTGCCCTCCTCATAAAATCCCAGCTTAGTCTGTTGAATGCTTTCCCTGCATCAAGACCCACTAACAACAGCAGGACTGTCTTACATTCAGCTTCTCTCTGGATCATCATTTTTCTATTAAAGTTGTCAAATATTTGCCTGCCATCCACAAAACCACACTGATCCATATTATCAATTTTAATAACAACTCTGCCATTCTTTTAGCTAGTATAGACATGCATATTTTATAATCATGGTTTAAAATTAGGTCTATATGAAGCTGCATCTACTGGATCTTTACTGTCTTTAGGAAATACAGCCACCACAGCTTTCTTCCAAAATGTTGGTGCTTCCCCCTCCTTTTAAAATACTGTTAAATAAAATCTTCCAGATCTTTATCAATTTTCCCTCCTAACTTCCAAAATTCCACAGGAATACCATCTGTTCCTTGAGACTTCCCTGAAGATAAATATACACCACCATTTGTATCTCATTTCTTCCTGTCTTAACCATTAGGTGTTGAAACTCATCTACCCCTAGCCTTGGCATAATAAAGTCTTCCTTAAATATTTCCATTTGTGTTCTTTGTTTATTTTCACATTTCTCAGTTGTATACAAATTGACATAACATTTCCAAAATATCTCTAATACGTCTACAGGATATCTAGTTATTTTTCTTGTTATAGGCCTCCCAAGTTTGGTGACAACCTTTTCTTTAGACTTTCTTTTGCTCAAGTCATTGTGCTAAATTTTTTTGTGATCTGGAGTTATTAAAAATATTGCTTAACAGCTACCTTTCTAAACTCATGCATACCATCCAGATACGATGCTCCCTTATTTTCTCCTTAGCACTTGGCATTTGTGCATCTTCTTGTTCTGTAAGATTCCCCATATTCCACAATACTCTAATCTTTTATAGCCCCTTTAAGTAATTCCTATTAGTTCTTAACCATGTCTCTTTTTCTTTTATTTCTACTCTGTTTTTAAACCCCATTTTCATTATATTCCACTCAGTAGCTATAACTTGTGAAGATATTTCAATTCTCCCTAATAACTCTCAAATAATTTCCATTACCCATTCCTTAAATTCCTCTCTTTTTAACAGGTAGTTGGGAAAGCACCAGTATGCTTATTATTATTATTATTATTATTAGTTTCTATAATAATAATAATAATAATTATTATTATTATTATTATTATTATTATTGGTTTATCATTATAATAATTATTATTATCCTAGAAACCTCACAAACATTTAAATAAATTGCATTTTGATACAGGGTATCATTGCTGTCGGTCTACATGTTCTCTGAGATATCTCTGTAAATGTGTGACAGCTGTTGTTCACATGTCTATGTACTCTTCTGTTTGACACTGTGATTTTTTTTTACCGTTTCTAACTTCTTACTAGCCAAGCAACTCCCAACACATTAGGTGAATTAACGAGTTTGGACAGTTTTTTTCACTTCTTAGTTTTATATTTACAGGACAGCAGCTTTTGACACATTGACTTTACTTAGTGCCCTGAATATGTTAATACTCTTTGTATATCTTTCTTTTCAACACCTTTTAATCACACTGCTACAAAAATATCTTTAGACATAATATTAAATCCTGCCCTTGTATTTAACTTAAATTGTTTATTAATTTCCAGCAGTACCTGCAAACAAACTAACTTGTAGTCTTGTAGTGCCACCTCTGATGCATATTCAGAACTTTAATGTTTTAACTCTTTATTATGTGTAGTACCAATAAACAGTTAATATACATTTGTTTATAATAACATGCATCCTATTTGAAACGTCTTGTCTTTCCTTTTCACAGCTTTGCAAAGTGAGTAACAAGTTTGGACAGTTTTTTTCACTTCTTAGTTTTATATTTACAGGACAGCAGCTTTTGACACATTGACTTTACTTAGTGCCCTGAATATGTTAATACTCTTTGTATATCTTTCTTTTCAACACCTTTTAATCACACTGCTACAAAAATATCTTTAGACCTAATATTACATCCTGCCCTATATATCTGATAAATGAGTATTTCCTGTGTAACTAATTTATCACTGTCTCTGCATTTTCTGTGTGTTTCTACCAAAAAAACAAAAAAACAAAAAAATAATCCTTGTTTTCCTGCCTTCCTCGACTAGTTTAGACCAGTTTACAGGCATTGTTGTATTTTGGGCTGTGGTGTAGTTCCTGTGTTGTCCATTACCTTACTTGGATAGAAGGAAGTTTCTTTGCTCACCAGTGGGAGTGGGGAGCCTTGAGCAGCCTACCTGTCCTTGGGGGAAGTGACCTCAGCACAAGAAGCTGTAGTAATTGGTTGTTTGGGACCATTCCTAGCTCTTTTGTAGTTCACTGCTTAAAATCCACCTCTGGGTGTTTTTTTCTGGCTATACTGCTCAGACAAGCTCCACGTGGGTTTACAGAGTGGTCCTAGCAGCAAGGAACTCGAAAAAGCGACTACCTTCTGGATTTAAGTATCTTTGCTTTTTCACTGGAAATAGCTTCTGTAGCTTACTTTGAACTAGCCTGAACTGTTTTTAACTGATTTCTGCATTATTTTAAAATCTGCACTTAAAAGTTACATTTAGTCGAATTTGATCAAAAGTTTGCTTGTTTGTTTGTTTAATTTAACTGTGGAGGCTGCCCACTAAAGTGTGCTAGCCTGTGTAACTAATTTATCACTGTCTCTGCATTTTCTGTGTGTTTCTACCAAAAAACAAAAACAAAAATAATCCTTGTTTTCCCGCCTTCCTCGACTAGTTTAGACCAGTTTACAGGCATTGCTGTATTCTGGGCTGTGGTGTAGTTCCTGTGTTGTCCATTACCTTACTTGGATAGAAGGAAGTTTATTTGCTCACCAGTGGGAGTGGGGAGCCTTGAGCAGCCTACCTGTCCTTGGGGGAAGTGACCTCAGCACAAGAAGCTGTAGTAATTGGTTGTTTGGGACCATTCCTAGCTCTTTTGTAGTTCACTGCTTAAAATCCACCTCTGGGTGTTTTTTTCTGGCTATACTGCTCAGACAAGCTCCACGTGGGTTTACAGAGTGGTCCTAGCAGCAAGGAACTCGAAAAAGCGACTACCTTCTGGATTTAAGTATCTTTGCTTTTTTTCACTGGAAATAGCTTCTGTAGCTTACTTTGAACTAGCCTGAACTGTTTTTTAACTGATTTCTGCATTATTTTAAAATCTGCACTTAAAAGTTACATTTAGTCGAATTTGATCAAAAGTTTGCTTGTTTGTTTGTTTAATTTAACTGTGGAGGCTGCCCACTAAAGTGTGCTAGCCTGTGTAACTAATTTATCACTGTCTCTGCATTTTCTGTGTGTTTCTACCAAAAACAAAAACAAAAATAATCCTTGTTTTCCCGCCTTCCTCGACTAGTTTAGACCAGTTTACAGGCATTGCTGTATTCTGGGCTGTGGTGTAGTTCCTGTGTTGTCCATTACCTTACTTGGATAGAAGGAAGTTTATTTGCTCACCAGTGGGAGTGGGGAGCCTTGAGCAGCCTACCTGTCCTTGGGGGAAGTGACCTCAGCACAAGAAGCTGTAGTAATTGGTTGTTTGGGACCATTCCTAGCTCTTTTGTAGTTCACTGCTTAAAATCCGCATTTGCACGGCTTTGCGCAGTCGTGCGCATATGGTTAAACAAGGTTAAACTTTTTATGGCTCCGCCAAGTCTGTTCTTCAAATTTTCCCTTAAGGAAGCTCTACTCTTAGTAAAACCAGACTACTCACTGTATTATAAGCCTAGCACTTGTTCTCAATATTTCTCCACTAAGTAAGCACTCTCGTACTAAGTAAAGCACTACATCTACTTACCACCCCTGTGAATACCCACCTCCCTTAAAGGTATACCACCCCCTTATACTGTTCTAGCATGTCGAGTGGTAGATTACTGGCCATCGTCTCCAGTTCAGCTGGTCAATCTGGGCATCTTGAGACAATGCTACAATTGTCTCATGTACACAGACAACCCTCTCCTCCTCCCAACAAAAACAATTACATGTGAGAGATGCAACTATATAGCCAAACTGGAGGCTGAACTCTCTCAACTCAGGGCTGGCATGACCAGACAGGAGGAGATGGCAACCACACACACAACAATCCCAGTCCCACATAAACCTACCACAACTGCAAACCAAACACATAAAAACACAAAGACATACTCGGAGGCTCTAATAAAAAACTTACCAAAACAACAGAGGCTCCCAAAGCAGACATCCAAAAATCCACCACCTCAAAACAAAACACATACTTCAATAAATCAGTGTGTCGACCAATCGCAGCCCTTAAGGCCAAACACCTTGCCTGATACACTAGTAATAGGTGACTCCATAGTCAGACACACTGATGTCCCACTGACCAGGCTGAACAAGGAGAAGGTGACTGTGAGCTGTCTATCGGGGGCTAGGATCCGCCACATAACACACGCACTCAGGTCACTCCAAAGCAAGTACAAATATGACTCCATCATTGTCCATGCTGGTGTGAATGACCTGAGACGTACCTCCCTGGACTACATGAAAAGAGACATAGAGGAGCTCTCCAATTATGTAGCCCAGGCTGGTATGACCCTGACCCTGAGCAGCATCTTGCCCTCACCAAGAATGATACCACAATACAAAGACAAGATGATCAGCTTTAACAATTGGCTCGAGTACTGGTGTCATTCTAAGGGGATCCAATATCTGTCTGCCTGGGATGATATGTTGGACAAGCCACGCTGCTTTGCAAGGGATGGCTTACACCTGTCACCACTGGGCTTCCGGATATTGGCTAAGACTCTTGCCACCCCCATAATGCCTTTTTTAGGCAAGGCTCAAAAGACAAACCCACCTCCTTAGAAAATGAAAATGGAAAAAAACTAAGGGTAATGCTGCTCAACGCCAGAAGTCTAAATCTCAAGATGCAGGCACTTGATGCACTCCTCAGCATGGAGAACATCGACGTCTGTGCAGTAACTGAAACCTGGTTCAAGGCTCCTGAGAGCACCCCAGCGCTACCAGGCTATACCTCATATCATGCTTTTCGGCCCCAAAACCCGGGCCGAACCACAAAGGGAGGGGGAGTGTCCATATTCATAAAGGACACCCACACCTCCAGGTTAGTAGCAACACATGAAGCAACAGAGACCATACAGGTGCAACTAACCATAGGCAAAACTGCTATACAACTGGTAGCATGTTACAGGCCACCCTCCCAATCTCAAGAACCCCACTCAGCCTTCCTGAAGACATTGGAGGATATGAATGTATCACAAAATACCATCATACTGGGAGACTTCAACTACCCAAACATAGATTGGGTACATTATTCTAGTCCTAATACCCTAGCTCAAAGGTTCCCGGAATTCATAAATTCAAATGCACTGGAACAACTAGTCACCTCTCCCACTAGGGGAGAAAATATACTAGACCTGATCATCACAAACATGGGGACAAAATGCTCCACACCGGAAGTATACCCCTCACTAGTGAGATCTGACCACAAACTAATCACCCTGGATATACATATCCCACCTCCACCCCCAGCACAAAAGACCACAGTGAAAAACTTCTCAAAAGCAGACTTCACTCTTCTTAAGAAGGAGATGGTATCCTTTAAGCCCACTGTGCCAGTAGATACCACATCCTGCAATGCCGAATCCTTCACAAATGCTTTCTATGGACATATCCAGGAATGCATGGATCATGCAATCCCAAACAAATCCAAGTCCCTCTCCACCAAATGTAAGCGTCCTGCCTGGTGGACCTCAGCCATAAACAAATTGTATAACAAAAGAAGGAAGCTACTGCATGTCAGAGCGAAATCCCATGAAGGGAAGACATCTCTGATCAACATTAGCAGAAAACTACGTTCTCTCATAAAAACATCCAAGGCAAACTTTGAGAGAAAAATAGCTAAGGACACTAAAGATAACCACAAAGCCTTCTTCAGCTATGTTAGAAACCTGGGCAGAAACCCTCAGATATGCTCTGAGTTGGTTCACAACAACAAAAAATACACTGAACCCACAGATATTGCTAACATTCTGGCTGACAGGTTCAGTGAAAACTTCTCGCCTCCTTCACCCCCAAAAGAAGAAATACTTATCCCAGCTGAATGTAATCTCCCTGTCATCTCAGATGTCCAAGTGAGAACCGCCTAAACAAAGCAAAAAATACAGCATCAATGGGACCTGACGGTATCCCGGAGTGCGTGTTACGAGAACTCCAAGAGGAGCTAAACCCACACATAAAAATGCTATTTAATCTTAGCCTTACTTCGGGTTATGTACCTGTACACTGGCGTACAGCAACAGTGGTCCCACTCCACAAGGGGGGTGCCTCTACAGACCCTGGAAATACCGCCCCATAAGCTTAACTAGCCTGGTCTGCAAAGCTATGGAAAGAATCATTATGGAACTCATAAACAGAGACATAGGGGACCTACAGACACTTGACCCCACCCAGTTTGGCTTTGTGAAGGGCAGATCCTGCCTTTTAAACCTGGTTGACTTTTTCAAAACAGTCACTAGAGCCATTGATGAGGGCAAAGCAGTCCATACAGCATACCTGGACTTGGCTAAGGCCTTCGACACAATACCCCACTCAGGCATCATAGATAAGCTAAACAGCTTAAAAGTAAACCCTTATGTCACTAGATGGGTTGCAAACTGGCTAAAGGACAGAACCGATAAAGTTAAAATCGCTGGAGCAATGTCAGACTCAAAGCCAGTCACAAGTGGAGTCCCACAGGGATCTGTCCTGGGACCCCTCTTGTTCGGCATTTATTTCTCAGATGTTAAAGTAAACTTGGGAGGGCTGTGGCTGACAAAGTTCGCAGATGACTGCAAACTAGGCGCCATAGTCGATACACCAGCTGACACACACATCCTACAAAAAGGCCTCACTGAAACAGACAACTGGTGCCGTAGTCACGGCCTTAAACTAAATGCCAAAAAATGTATAGTCATCCCTTTTGGAAAAAACAAAGTACCCACAAATTATCACATAGACAGCAACCCACTGAGTACGGAAAAAGTAATCAGAGACCTGGGGACCCAAGTAGACAGCGACCTCTCATTTGACACCCACGTTGCCAAAGTGGTTAGAAAAACATTCTACCTTGCACACCTCATCATGAAGGGATTCACATCCAGATCCAAGGATGTCATTGTACCCTTATATTCCTCCCTCATCAGACCCATGATTGAATACAATGCCCCATTTGGTATGTACCTCACCCGGCACTTGCAACAGCTGGAGAGACCACAGAAGTACCTCACCAAAAGGATCAAGGGTCTCCAACATATGTCTTATTCCGCCAGACTAAAGAAACTTCAGCTCTATTCAGTGGCATACCGCCTGCTCAGGGGTGATCTCTGCCTGACGTACAAGGCCATGTCCAATCAGGATTTGATGGACATGCTCCACCTCAAAAAATCCAAATCCATCAGGACCACGAGAGCTAAAGACTTAAACCACGGCACAAGCATGAATAGGACATGCTGGAGGGGTAGATTCATAACCCAAAGGCTTCCCATGCTTTGGAATAGGATCCCAGTTCATATTAGGCAGAGCCCCTCACTGACTCTCTTCAAGAGAAATCTTGATGAGTGGATGGGAGATCGAAAATTTACCCCAGGGGTCACATCTGGGTCACTGCTAGACAGGGGCACAGTAAACTAATTTTATTATATAAGGGGACCTTCATTGTGTCACTACTAGACAGAGGCACAGTATTCTAGATTTATTCTGTACATTTGTGTACCATTTCATGGGGTGGCAAAAGCCACATCACTATGGCTAGGCTTACAAATGCCCCAGGGCAGATAGCTTAGTACTATACTATGAAACTATGAAACTATGATTACTTGTAGTATAGATTGTACAAAGCTAAATAAAAGGAGGACAATATTTTGTTTATAGGCACTTTTTGTGTATAAATAATACATATCAACTACATCATAATTTCTGTACACCAGCTGGTTTTCTTTCTTGTCTTATCTGCTTTTATAACACATTCACATTTTACTTCCCATTTCTGGTTTCTTATTGGACAAACATTTAATGTTAATCACATACACTCCATCAGTTAATTATTTTAGATGTGTTTAGTCATTTTACTAGATCAATACACACAGCCCAGATTTAGAGAAAGTCAGGTCTGTTTCTTTTAATAACCTGCATTTTGTTTGATTAATTCATATACCAGAAACTATTCAGAAACTTGAATCTTGCAATTTACCAAGTTCACACTCTTTGACTCAGTTCTTCAGCTCAGTAACACATGCATCTGTAGTCTCTATAGGGCTTCGTGCCCTTAGAAAGGAAGCAGGTGTTTATTAAATACCAGTCTCTTTTTAGGGTCCCAATAGCTCTCAAATTGTTGTATATTGTCTATCTGCTCTTCTAGAAGAAATGAAAATATGAAATGCTATGAAGATTTCTTCCTTAACAACAAGTGTCACACTGTGCTTTTCAAACTTTCTGGCTGTTCCACTCGCAGTGAGGAATGAACTGAATTTCTGGATCCTGAGCTTTACGTTTTCTGTTAAACTGCTTGTAGTAAAATAATTTCAGATGGTTGCATTTGATGCGTTTTTACTTTGAACATACTTTTTTTACTCCCAAATACATATAGTTCTTCAAAACAGATATGTATTTCTTCCATTCTGTAAAATATGTCTTCACTCTTGGAGAAATATTTCACCACTCTGGCAGCATTTTATGACTTTCTCTTTTCTCTGAGGTGTTTATTCAGATTGTTTTCTAAAAGGAATTTGCAGCATACAGTCCCATTAGCATTTTAATGTTATGTATTCCATATACCACAGAAGTGATTTGTAATGTGTGGTATCAATATTTGTTGTCAGTAGGCTAACTTTCTCATATACAGCCAATAACAGCATAGTCAATGACTATATATCTGTGCATTGCAGTAGTAGTGACTTGGCTTCAATAACACGTCAGCCACTTCATGTGCCTCAATATAATCACAGCTTTGTTCCTTGGTGTGGGATCTTGCAAGGTGTAATTGCTGCTCAAAGGGCTACCAGATTAAATGTTTTTAAATATTACATCTGTCAATTATAGAGCATGCATCAGCACTTAAGTTAAATAATTAGGGCAACGTTCCATTATTCTACAGACAATAGACAAGGAAGTAGTAGGGAGCATATAGGATAGGGAATACTGGAGAAAAGAAAGAAAAGGAAGGATATTGCCGTCAGGCTGGATTCGAATGCATAGCTTAATAATAGAGACTCTCATTCCAGAAATCGTCTTAGCCATCTGTAACATTTCTACTGTGACTTCTTACCTGAACACTAACCTAAACTCACTAAGATTAATCCTGGAAATGATATTTAAATATAACATTTACCACTGTTCATTGCCAAAGTGATGAAGCATTAAGTTATATCCTTGCTGCATCTTGTAGCCGTCATGCAGTCCTTGCTGTCACGTGTTTTTATTTTCTCACGATCACTTTGAATTATTATTATTATTATTATTATTATTATTGTTATTATTATCATGATTATTGCTATGATTATTATTTTTATTTATTTATTATTATTATTGTGATTATTATTATTATTTTATTATTTTTATTATTATTATTGTTGTTAATATTATTGTTATTAGGATTATTATTATTATTGTTGTTATTATTGTTACTATTATCATCATCATTGATGTTTGCCTTTACCAACTGCAAACTGATTTTTTCTATAGTGCCCTCTACCCTCTACTTTCTAAGAATATGAGGCAGAAAACATGATTGGCAAAATAACAGTATGGGCAACTTATCCAGTGCAGTTCTCCAAAGTATTGTTTTCATGAAAAGAAACAGTACAAAAACACAAAAATCTCTGTTCGATGTATTGGATAAGCCCTTCATAATCTCCATGCCAAAGTCGCAACAACTCAAGGAAAGAAACATTTCTTAAGTGTTTTAGCAGCCTTTCACTGAAGATGCGTTTAACAGAAAAGTGTTTCTTGGAAAGCTTATAATGTAAAGATTGAACACTTCTGCTTTACAAGCCATCTATATGAGGACCATACCAGAAACACTGAATAAGGTGTGCATGCATTTCTCATTTGCACATTGGTGTTCTTGTTACTGGTACTTGGCAACATGGCTATCCTGTAGAACCATAAGCCCAGTGGGTTAATTCTGTTTACAGACAAACACAAAAAATAAAAGCAAAAAAAAAACAAAAAATTAATTAATTGTATCACGGTATGGAGTTGCCTTCTATTTTTTATATAATTATTATTATTGTGGAACTATAATATAAACAAGCTTTATAATAAAAAAAGAGAATTCTAGCCAAAAGTAAGAGAAGTAATATCCAAAACAATAAAGTCTTTGCCATTAAATTAAACAAACAACCCAGGAGCCTAATCAAATCTAACAAAGCCAGATTTGAGGCAAAGATAGCCACCCAAGCTAAAGAAAATCACAAGGCTTTTTTATAGTTCTGTTCATAATCTATGGAGCCCAATGCAGCAATGTGCTGAGCTGATTGTGAAAAATGTTACATTTATAACAGCTGAAGATATAGCTAACCTACTGGTGGATAATTCAATCTCAAACTTTATCCCTCTCATTCTCACTCCTTGTATCCCACAAAAATAATCAAAACCAACCTACTCCCAGCTATCACATAAGACTAACTCTAGAAAGCACTCTCAAAAAAATCCTGAATTGATGAGCTCTGACAATATCCCTGGATATATAATGAATAGCATGAAGCACAGTTTAGACATACTCCTAACAACACTGTTCAACCCTAAATCCATGTTTTTGCACACTTTGAATGGAAAACAGCAACAGTTTTTTCCCTGCATAAGGGAATGTCTTATACTGACCAAGGAAATTATAGGCCAAAAAGTCTGACCAACCTCATATGCAAAGTCAATGGAAAGAATTATAATGGAATTAATGTATAAGGACATAGGGGACCTCCAAACACTGGACCCATCTCACTTTGGATTTGTCAAAGGCAAGTCATCTGGTCTTTTTTGAAAATTGTATCAGAACAATGGATGGAGGCAAGACAGTACACACTGCCTACCTAGACCCAGCTAAGGCTTTTGACAAATGTCCCATCTCTGGCATTGTAGAATAAATGTAATAAACTTGGACTAAACCCTACATCACCAGCTGGATTGCCAACTGCATTACAGATAGAATGCAGGAGATGAAAATAGGTGAAGCTACCTCCAATAAAAACAGCAGTCACTAGTGGAGTCCTTCTCCTCTTATGGATCTATTTCTTGGAAGTTAAAGCCAATATTAAGGTGCTCTAGCTGATCAAGTTTGTAGATGACTGCAAGTTGATTGCAGTTTCCGAATACCCACATGACTTATCCATCCTGCAGGAAGGCTAATCCCAAATCAGTAACTGGTGCCAGAATAATGGCCTAAATGACAACAAATACATTATCATATGTTTTGGGAAGTCTACTGCTACACTGATAATTTGCCCATGAGATGACCCAGTTGTTTGGTATCAGAACTTATTTGGATAGTGACCTAAATTTTAAACAACATGTGCCTACTGTGGTAAGCAAATCCTTCTGTATAGCATGGTCATTAGCAAAAGACGTGCTTCCACTTCATAGGATGTCATTGCCCCCCTTTACTCAGACTCATAAAGGCCAGTCATTGAATATAATGCCCCCTTTGGCATGTATCTGTCCTGACATTTGCAGCAGCTAGAAAGTCCACAAAGATACCTTACATGAAGGAAACTAGGTTTAAACAATTTGCCCTACATGTACTGCCTGAAAGCCCAGTCTATATACTCTGTGTCTCTCATAGACTGCTAACAGGTGATCTGTGTCTGGCATACATAACATCCAGGGACTCAGAAAGGCAAATGGCATCAGAACACTCATTCCAGGGATCTAAACCACTTCTCTTACATCAACAGAACAGTTTAGAGAGGGTATCTTGCTTAAAAGGGCCTGCAAGGGCAGTTAGACTAGTAGTCACCGATTAACCTGTTATTATTACTGCATTTATAACTATACCATGACTGTTAATCAATATTCTTCCTTAGACAGCAGTGTTGCTGTAATGAGCAAACATAAACTACTTACAAAAGCTGGTTCTCAAAGAACATTCTAGAAGTTCTGAACTGTTTTTAACAATGGTTCTAAATTAACACATCCTGTAAATATATCATCCCAGCTCCCCCCATTGTCACTTGAATTCCTCCAAAAGGTTGGTGAAGCATTCTGATATGTAAACATATCTGTGTAAAATGTCTTTGCTAATATGTCCAAAATAGATGTTCAAAAGGCCTTTTCCAATGTTGATAATAATGACATATGCATGGAAATATTGTAAGGGAAAATCTTTGATGTTCTAAAGAGGATTAACTGTATTTCACTTGTAGGACCATGTAGTTTAAATAGATACTTTATAGGTAATATTGCAGAAAGGTTAGTTTCTTGTGTAATGTAACCAGAATACCTTGAAATCTGCATGTGTCCTAGAATATGGAAAAAGTCTACTGTGCTACATATACCAGGTGATAATGGACAGCACTGGACCTTGTGTAAATGCAAATTCAGAATACCGAGTAATGTGGTTACACAAAGTCCAGTGTTTGCCATTATTACCTGAAACTGTTATGTTATGCCATTAAACATGATAAAAGTAAAAAAGGTTTTCATTATTGATGAACAAAACTCTCGGCTGTCACTGTGCCCTTGGACATGGACTTTTTAAGACTCAAAATGAGGAACATTCCTCATAATGAGGTCAGTTGAGAGGCATGCATAACAATAATGGGTTTTCTACCCATTGTTTTAAGCTTTACCCCTGTTTATTGAGCAAAGAAGTGGAGAGCTGTGGCCTAGATGATATGCAGCAGAAGCTCAGCATCTTATGCAACCGCCGTAATGTTCTGAGAGTTACGCAAAAACACTAGTGTTGTCCAGTATTCTCCATTATCGGTTCATAGGTTCTTAGGTGTTTACTAGGCTAATGACCACGAGAGCCTTTTTAAGCCTAGCCATGCATCCCAAATCTCAAACAAATTCTGATACCCTTGATACGTGTAAGCATGGGCCTGGGAGAGGAACCATTTACAGGTTACCTGTTTACATTAGAGACATAAGTGCCAAACCAGAGATGAATTTCTGGTTTCTCATCCAGTTGTCCAAGTTGCACTTGAATTGGGTTACAGAGGAACTCTGCTTCACATGGATGGGGAGCCTGTTCCATAGACAGGGTAGTCTCTGGAATACATACCTATCTCTCCAGCAGGTCCTATTTATATCACAGGCAAGGTTTAAGTCTTTAGAATGGGTAATTCTGGTACTGTTTGTTTTGTGGATATGCAAGAGGTCCATCAGAGTGGGGTCTGACAATGCTCTGTATGCCAGGCATAGATCTCCCATAAAATTCTGTAGGAGACAGAATACAGAGATAGGACCATGAGGCAGTCAGCATAGGAAATATTATTTATGCCCTGTATTCCTTTAGTGAGGAACCTCTGTGGATGTTCCAGTTGTTGGATATGTCTGGTTAGGCTCATATCAAAGGGGTATTGTACTCAATGATAGGCCTGATGAATGCCAAATACAGTGGAACAATGAATTCCTTGGGCTTGGATGCCATACCTTTGTTTATAAGTTGCGCAACATAGAATGATTTACTCACCACTGTATACACAGGATGATCAAAGGCTAGATTAATAGCTATGTGTGTCCCTAAGTCCCTGAATACTGGGTCATGTCTAAGGGGTATGTTGTTAATATAATAGTTACCAGGGATGGATGAATTCCTCAAGGATACTATTATGCATTTATTGGCATTTAGTTTTAGTCCATGACTGACACCAGTTGTTAGTTTGTGTCAGCCTCTACTGGAGAACATTTGTGTCAGTATGAGATACAATGACAGCTCCTAATTTGCAATCATCTGCAAATTTAGTCAGTCAGAGACCACTGACATTGGCCTTGACTTCTGAGAAGTAAA
The DNA here is from genome assembly GCF_019279795.1 of Protopterus annectens. Lineage (NCBI taxonomy): Eukaryota > Metazoa > Chordata > Ceratodontiformes > Protopteridae > Protopterus > Protopterus annectens. The sequence goes on from NC_056747.1 coordinate 1,135,411,594, forward strand.
TGCCAAAAAGGAGTGGTCGAAGGACTGATCCCTGAGGGACTCTACTTGTGACTGGCCTCTTTGTAGAGGTGGACTCCCCAATTCTAGCTTCCTGGATCCTGTCTGTGAGCCAGTTGGCTATCCACCAGGTGACATACGGGTTTGTACCTAACTGCTTGAGTCTGTCAACAATGCCTGAGTGGGGTTTTGTGTCAAATGCCTTGGCTAGGTCAAGGTAGGCAGTGTGAATGATTTTGCCATCATCCATTGCTTTGGTGACCTTCTCAAAGAAGTCCACCAGGTTGAGTAGGCATGATCTGCCCTTGATGAAACCAAACTGGGTTGGGTCCAGTGTCTGGAGGTTTACTGTATCTCTCTTGATCATCTCTATGATAATTATTTACATAGCTTTACATATAAGACTAGTGAGACTTATGGGTCTGTAGTTTCCAGAGACTGTAGATGGCCCACCTTTGTTTTACCTTTATCCTGCTGGGTTTTACACCTCATAATTGTTGCCATGATTTTCTTCCTCCTGTTATACATCCAATTGATTTTGTGATTCCACCAGGGTGGCTTCTTTTTTGAGTTAGTTCTGTACTTCTTCCTAGTGGGTACAGCTGCCTCTATGCAGCTATTAACATGCTTGTACAGGGTTTCTCTGAACAGTTTTGCATATGCAGAAGTGTTCTCAGGGTTTATAGGGGCTTGAATTTTTGCCAGGTTCTCACTTACTAGCAGGAGGTTAGCCTTAGAATAGTTCCTGAATATTCCTGGTTTAGCTGGGGGTCCAGGTTTTATTTTTACTTCAAAGGAGACCATTTTTTGGTCTGACTTTACCAGGGAAGGCATTACAGTAGGGAGTGTGCAGCACTCTCCCATATTAGTGAGGACCAGATCCTGTACAGTTGCACCCCTGGTTAGTGTATTGACTATCTGGTCCAGGGAGTTTGTGATTACAAAATCCAGGAATCTCTGTGAATGTACATTTGATGTCGTATATGATTCCCAGTTAATAGTGGGGTAATTAAAGTCACTCATGAATATGGTATTGTGTTGGATGGTTAGTGTCTCTAATAGGTTCAAATACATGGTATGAGTTTCCTGGGTCATAAAGGGGGACCTATAGCTTGCAAGGAAGTGGTATTGGAGTAGCTCAAGTGCATTGTCCTGTTTGATCAGCCTTGAAGTATATTTATTTTTTATGTAAATAGAGACACCTGCACCTTTAGTCCCTGCCTGTGATGTAGCTGGTCTAAATGTGTGGAAGGCATTACAACCTTGCACTGCTGGTGTGCTGTCTATGGCTTTAAACCACGTCTCAGAGACTCCACAGACATCAGCATTCTCTATGGTCAAGAGAGCTTCCAGGAAGTGGAGTTTTTTGTTTAGGGTCCTAGCACTGAGCAGTAATATCTTTAGATTTTCTTGGTTTTGATTTGCTATGTCAGACGTACTTTTAGTTTGGCATTGCCTAAAAAAGGCATTATGAGGGAAGCCAATGTTTTAGCTAATATTTGAAAACCTAGAGGGGGAGAGGTGCAGACCATCCCTGGCAAAGTAGCGTGGTCTATTAACATCTCCTTCCATACTGACAAATATTGCACTCCCTTAGAACGACACCAGAAACTAAGCCAGTTATTAAAATCAATCATCTTTGGTTCATATTGTGGCATCATCCTTGGAGAAGGTAAACACTGCTCAATGCTAGGCTCATACTAGCCTGGAACACATATTCTGAGAGCTCCATGATGTCTGTCTTCATATAGTCTAGAGAGGTATGTCTCAGGTCATTCACCATTTACCAAAGTTTACCAATCTGTCTACAGTAGAACGTTATAGGCTAATAAACTTAATATGCATTCCGTGGAAATGTTTTGTAAAACTCATTTATCACATCTTATCTATGTATGGGGGTAAATCTATTTCAACATGGTTTTAAAGAAGAGCACTCCTGTCTAACTAATTTGGTTTTACTCAAATATTTTGAATGCATTAGACATGGGGTTACCAGTAGTTGTCATCCACTTTGATTTTGTTAAGGCATCTGACACAATGTCACACACTGAAATTATAAGAACAGTGTGATCTTTATATAGTCATTCCTATACTACAAACTAGGTCACAAACTGGCTTAAGGTCAGGAGTTGTAATGTATGTATTTGAGACAGTATCTCTAATAAAGTGGAAATTAAAACTGGAGTACCTATGGGTTCAGTATTGGACCCATTGTTATTTGAGATGCTTATCTCAAATTCTCCTAGTAGACAAAATATATGGAACAGCAAGTTTGCTGAAGATACAAAGGTGGAGGCAACATTAAAGATCATTAATATTAACGATTACAGTCTTCTTCTTCTTTTGGCTTTTTCCCGGTTAGGGGTCGCCACAGCGGATCACCTAAACACTCATGATTGGCAGTGGAGTCTTTACATTGTCGAGCTGCCAGTTCGGCACCCAACCTTCCACAGAAGGCACACACACACACACACACACACACACACACACACACACACACACACACACACACACACACACACACACACACATTCACTCCTAGGGCCAATTTAGAGTGTCCAATCCACCTACAGCATGTCTTTGGGATGTGGGAGGAAACCAGAGCACCCGGTGGTAACCCACACGACCACAGGGAGGATATGCAGACTCCACACTGAAGGCATCCCACCGGAAGATCGAACCGGAGAACCTCTTGCTGTGAGGTGGCAATGCTAACCGCTACACCACCGCGGCCGCAGAAATGTTTGGATGGACTGTATAGGTAGTCATTATCAAATGGAATGAGTCTCAATGCAAAACAATGTAAGGTATCAAATGTTGGGAGGAGGAGGAGTCAGAAATATCCATATGCATGTGATGATAATAGTCTAACCCCAAATAATTATGTTATGTTATGTTATGTTATATGTTATGTTATATAAACTCCAATACTCTCTTGCCTCATCAAACCTTATTTTAATCAAAAACAACTACGATCTTCAAACAAACTATTAATCAAAACTACCATAGCCAATAACTCTGCAGGTGACTGCCTGTTCTCAAACTATGCTGGAAACATATGGAACAAACTACCTTCAGATATCTCATCTCTGACTTCTCTCCCACTTTTCAAAAAGAATCTGAAACTGCATCTCAATACCAAATGGCTATGCCCCTGTAGTAACCCAGACTAATACTATTTCTTCCTACCTTCTGCAGACTACATTTAAATAGGCTCCATCTGTTCTCCAACCTTGTTGGAATTTACAGTATATCTACCCATTGATGACTCATCCTACACCTCTCCCTCACTTTTTGAACCAACTCCATAGTCTCAAGTAAATAGCCTATGCACCACACACTACTTCTTTAAATAACCGATGTCCTTCTAACTCTACATGTGACTGCCTGATCCCTAACTCTTTTATAAACTGAACAAGACAAACTCCATCTTTCCATTTTTGTCCTCCTTCCCTTTTGTTCTCTCACACCACTTCTTTCAGCTTTTCTTTCCTCATCCTTCCTCTTATATAGTTTATGCAATGATTTCTTTTTGTATTATATTACTGTTTTGTAATGCACATTGAAAAAAAAAATTTTTTATTTTTTATTTGTTAATTACTAGTTATTTACTGTTAGTTTCATATTTTTTGTAAGATCTGCTAAAACCATGTAATCATTGGAGCTTTTCTCCCCGGGCCTCTACTGAAAATGGACATATATCCAGATAGACTAGCCCGGTCAACAAATGTAAAATAAATAAATAATAATAAATAAATAGGGATTTGGAAATTCTGGTTGATAATGACCTAAGGGTTGAGGCTCATTTATTTTTAGTTAGGCACTTGGTGATAAGGATTAAGGCTATGATTTGTTAACAAGGTACTTCCTGTAATACAGTGTTTTTATTCCCTCGGTCTTCCTTAACCTGTAAACTTATGAGAAGTGCGCTTATGATGGCCTACAGGTGATAAAAATATATTAAGCTGCATCCCAAGAAGGGTTGCTAATGTTACCTTTCCTATACAAAAGTGTCTGAAAGACCACTTATTGAATACTGTTCATTTTTTGTATTTGCAAACCGACATATATTAAGAAGCTGGAGAAGGTTCAGAGAGCATTTGTAAGGTTGATAAACAGTGTGAGACACCTATGATATAGTGATAGAAACAGGCGATGTTAGCTATTCTGGTGCCCGATACCATCCTCAAGGTCCTTTGCTCATAATCTATGCACCTCAACTTTGAGTTGAAGAGCAAAATAAAAAATAAAAGTCTATTCCTCAACCTGGTGCTTCTCATTTAAGGAACAATATTTGTTCCTCAAGTGTGAGTTTAATTGCAACAACAAAAGAAAATTCTCTTTTCCGTTAAAGTGCTTCATTTCTATCGCTCAGATGACAAACCCTTTTGGCTTGGTTAAAGGTTGATAAGATGTGACCTGATCATAAAATGAGGCATTGACAGCAACATGGGGGGCTGAGTTTGTTCATCCTTCCCTGGAAACTTGGAATAATTCCTATTTCATTTCTTTAACTCCACAGATTGTGCTATTATTTAAGCTCCTTTTTACCTCTGGGTGGGTAGATTATAGAATGCACTACCAGTAAATCCAAGAACAATTTAGTGCAATTTAAAGGACCGTTGGTTTGAAGGAAATGTACATTAGTCAGATTTTATTATCTTGGCTTTGAATTTGCTTTAGTTAAATTAAACACTGAACATATTCGCTTGGGAAGTGGTTAAAAGCTCACACAAAATAGTTGCAGTGTATATATGTATCACAAATGTGAACATGTTGCTTTTCCAAGGGCCTAACTTCCCAGCTATGACAAACTTACTGAAATACACATTTAAATGAATTCTTTATTAAATAATATAGTCATGAAAGTAATCTTTTTTAGACATATGTGTCTATGTATTTTAGTTACTATGTATGATAGCAAATACTTCCCTTTCAAAGATTTCTTGTCTTCTTCTTTGTTTATCTTCTAAGACCTCATTTGGCTGTAGGTAAATAGTCAGTATTATGGCACTGAATTTTCATAAAAGCTCATTATAGCTTATATTTTTGTTGTATGATATTGATTAGAAACCATACATAGATTCTTCTTTTTCTGTGCTCTAAATAATGAGTTGGCATGAGCTCCCTCAAAAGATGATGTATTGTTTGTGGATGATAATAAAGAGAAACTGGTGCTGTTCTGTAGGGGCTTTCTTCAGTAAAGACTTTAAACTGGAATATGCCAGAGTGACATAAAAGGAAATGACGATGCTTTCTTATGTGTTAATATGATTTTTGATTGAAAAAAAAACAGCTGAGGAAGAGAATGTGGAATTGAATTCTAGGATTTACAAGTGAAAATAACTCTAAGGAAGAAGCAATCTTGTTCATTCTTAAAAAAGTATCTCATTCTCTCTCTCTCTCTCTCTATATATATATATATATATATATATATATATATATATATATATATATATATATATACAGAGAGAGAGAGAGAGTTTGGGTTGAGCCAGTATATTAAATTGGGTTTAGCCAGTATATTAAACATTTAAGCACTATGGCTGGGGCAGAGACTTTATGACTGAAAGACATAGAGCAAACTGGAACCAAGGCAAAAGGAAAACTGATGTAAACACAATCGTCAGGAGACCAGATCCAAAGAAGCAACTGAATTTGAGCTTTAACGCAATTTTTATTTTAGAACACACCAAATAGCGTTTTCACTACTGATAATACAGTAGCTTCATCAGAAGTGAAAAACAAATTGGCGCCAAAGTCCATTTAAAAGTTTTTTAAAAGGTGACGTCACCATTTTAAAACGTGGACTTGCGCAAATAAACTTAACAAACAGTTAAAAACAAAAAGCAGCTTAAAAATTGCAATGCTTAGCCTAGGGGACATTCAGAAACACTGGCAAAGGACCCAAATCGTCCAAATACTCATATAGTGTTCCAAAACATTCCACAATATAAATTAACCTTATTCCAGGCTTACCGTGTTACCAAAATAAAAGCAAGAAAACAAATTCTTGCATTGGAAAGTATATATATATGAATGAGTGTACAAGCATGACGCCCGGCTAGTAACTCCCTTCCAAAGAATAAGTAAAAGCAATTAACATAAATTAAAAAGTATGCCAGTGCATAACATTATAAAGTGCAAAATATTTGTATAATAAAAATTTATAAATATACAAAAGCTGTGACAATCTCAACTGAATGAAACTTCAAGGGGCATATAACAAGACCATCAATAAAAAGTTTACATTGTGTAAACAACATTATGCTACATTCAAAGCCTAAAGTACATGTGTACCTACAAACAAGTGGGTAGTACCTAGATTGTACTCAAAAGTTAATTATATCAAAAGGGGGTGTTGTACTATCATAAAATTGTATATATATATGTAAGAGAATTTGTAAGTATAGAAATGTTAAATGTGAAGATGTGAGGCAGCCTTCAAATGAAGAGCTGCACAAACCTTATTATTTTTCACAGTCTATTACTTGCCATATTTTAATCCCACTAACTCCATATGTAACCCGTAAAGGGGTATTCAAATTGTTCATATGTAATTATGATAAAACCAAAATAAATAATAATAAAGGGAAATAAAATATGGCAAGTAATAGACTGTGAAAAATAATAAGGTTTGTGCAGCTCTTCATTTGAAGGCTGCCTCACATCTTCACATTTAACATTTCTATACTTACAAATTCTCTGTACAACACCCCCTTTTGATATAATTAACTTTTGAGTACAATCTAGGTACTATCCACTTGTTTGTAGGTACACATGTACTTTAGGCTTTGAATATAGCATAATGTTGTTTACACAATGTAAACTTTTTATTGATGGTCTTGTTATATGCCCCTTGAAGTTTCATTCAGTTGAGATTGTCACAGCTTTTGTATATTTATAAATTTTTATTATACAAATATTTTGCACTTTATAATGTTATGCACTGGCATACTTTTTAATTTATGTTAATTGCTTTTACTTATTCTTTGGAAGGGAGTTACTAGCCGGGCATCATGCTTGTACACTCATTCATATATATATATACTTTCCAGTGCAAGAATTTGTTTTCTTGCTTTTATTTTGGTAACACGGTAAGCCTGGAATAAGGTTAATTTATATTGTGGAATGTTTTGGAATGCTATATGAGTATTTGGACGATTTGGGTCCTTTGCCAGTGTTTCTGAATGCCCCCTAGGCTAAGCGTTGCAACATTTAAGCTGCTTTTTGTTTTTAACTGTTTGTTAAGTTTATTTGCGCAAGTCCACGTTTTAAAATGGTGACGTCACCTTTTAAAAAACTTTTAAATGGACTTTGGCGCCAATTTGTTTTTCACTTCTGATGAAGCTACTGTATTATCAGTAGCGAAAACGCTATTTGGTGTGTTCTAAAATAAAAATTGCGTTAAAGCTCAAATTCAGTTGCTTCTTTGGATCTGGTCTCCTGACGATTGTGAAAGACATAGAGCCATATGGATTTTATGCTTGGAATGTATGACATATTCAACTCTGGGCTTTAGAGACCACTAGAGATACTTCAACATTTGTACAGACTGTTTTTTTTTCATTAAATGAGAAATGATTGCTCAGCTAAAAGCAAACGAGTACATCACTAAGAAAAGAATGATAAAAAAGTTCTGCTTTTCACCTTGTGCATTTCTGCTGGAATTACTGGGTTTCTGTGGATTGATCTTGTATTTTGATTTCTTGCCAGAGTCCTGTGCCAAATGAAATGCCAACAGAGATTGAAATGCTGATGTAAGATAAACAACTGCCCACAAGTAATGATCTATATCACATCATCAAGAACACCATTCAGTGAACACCTATTCATGGACCCCAAAACAGCAAATACCTTTTTATTGAACGTTCACATCAGTGAATGTATTTATCAGGGCAAAGAGCTAGCTATCCAACATTCAGAAATTGCCTTTTTCCCCACTGTAGTGCGATCTCAGAGTTTGTATGTATAAGTAGGGTGGTATGGGGGTGTAGCCCCCACTTTGGTGGGTTGATATACTGCGCTGTGTGTATTGCTCTGAATGTTGGACAGTTAACTATTTGCTCTGGGAAAATTTTCGATGATGTGTTGGTTCAATGAAATTCGCTGTTTTGGGGTCAATGAATAGGTGTTCACTGAATAGTGTTTTCGATGATGTGATATAGGCCCCCACAAATAAGGCTAATTTGTGGCTTCCTGTTTTACTATAAATACCACTGATATCTCTTCTTGTTTTTATTATTTGGGATAGAGATTGTTTTATTAGGGCAAATAACAGAGGAGATAGTGGTCAGTCTTGCTTTATACCCCCTTTTACATCATGGGAATCCATATTTGGGAGTGTGGTGAAATATATTCATAAAGTAATCCTTTATTGGTGGTAAATTCTAGTTGAAATCTAAAGTCTTTTATGATTACAGATAGTGTTGCCCACTCCCAGTGAATGTTTCCTTAACATCAAAGCAGTTAAGAAATGACATTACAGATGCCTTAACCTGATACAAAATGAGAAAGGATTTTATGATTTTTATGGATCCTATGTTTGCCCACTATCAAAATGAATTACTTTTGAGATAACTGAGCCATAATAGTTGATCTTTCATTAAAGGAGGTGGGTTAAGATAGGCAGAGCTCTCATGTTATACATGTGTACGTTCTGTGTAGGTAGACTCAGAGGTATAATATTTTGGGAATATCACCCAAGCAGCATTAATAGGAGGAACTTGCATTCATTTTTGTTCCTCAGCAAATGATGTTTGGGAACAAAGAAATTTGTTATGGGACATCTTTATGGGGGGGCTAGAGGAGCAGGTAAGGGAAGGTCATTGTTAGAAGGGTTTGGTAGGGAATGTAAGCTGGACAGGCTTAGGTTGGGACAGTGAAGGGTTAATATCTGGTTGGATGGAAGGTGGAAGTGAGTAAGTGTGGGGTGGGGCTTTAGGGTAATTTTGAGCATCGGTAGCTATTGCACCTGTTTGGGTGGAGAGTCACATAGCACAGCATTAGAGGACTCAGGTTGAAATAGCTTTTGCAGTGATGCAAACTCAGGCGTGGCTTCCTTGAGTCTTGTTGGTGCACTTGGCAAATAATGATTTGGGTCTAACACCAAAGTGGCAGTTGGTTTATCAGATAAGGGAGGATCTGCTTGATTTAAGAAAATGGTTCCCAAGTATGTGCAGAGTGTGGTCAGATATTATACCCTATTTGTCTTGGAAGAATGCTAGGAAATTCTCGGCAGTAGAGCGGGCATGGCAATTTGTGAATTTTAGGTTGGCGAGGCAGTTGGGAGCAATGGGAGTATAAACGTTAGGGCATAAGGAGTTTGCTGACAGGGATCCTATTTGATTCAGAGCTGATGAGGTGTACCTCAGTGATTTTGGTTTAGACGTGTTTAATTTGAATTTGGGGTTGTTTTTGGAGGAATTGATTAAAGGTTGGTCTTAGTGAGGGGGAACAGCCTGGCCCAGGCTGGTGGATGGAGAAAAGGGGCAGGGTTGTCCCTCTTCTGTTCCCCCCTCTGGTGTGCATTTTGTAGAAAGGAAGCTTGGAATGGTGGAAGTGAGTGGTTATTTGCTGTTTGCACCTGGTCATTTGGATAGAGGTAAGGATTTGGGCTAAAGGTGAGTGGTTGGACGCTGCCTGATGGGTAAGAATAAGTGAGTAGATGGAGGACACTGCTTATTTGGGAAGGGTGAACAGTGGTACACTGCCCTGATGAATGTTAAGTGATGTTCTGATGATATGTGAATAAAATGACGTTATGAATAATAACATTATGACACAATTGTTTTATATGTTAAGAATTCAGTAAAGGTCATTAAAGGTCTTTTGGTGTTTTATTTTGCTTTTATTAAAGTGGAATGTGATAAATAACATTGTATCCTATGATTAAAGCTTAAGTTTGAATTTGTCAGTTACACTTCTATACTTTTATACGATGTATGATAGTAACTGACTTTTTATCCATTGTACATCAGTTCTGTGATTCCCTTTACATCAGCAAATAATTTAGTCAAACATATAAACTCTTCCCAAGCTTATGTGAGCTCAGAGGAAGAAATATAAAGTGGGAGTGCAGAGAGGAAAAAAAACCTATGCATGGAACAATTGCTTCACCCAATTAATAATTATTTGTGGTGCCATGTCAATGAAATGATCTATCATTGTAAAGGGAAGCAAAGAAGTACACTATAACCATTTTATCTTTCTTCAGTCACATCTATTTTTGAACCAGAAAGATCCTGAATTCTGATTTTAAGGAACATCGCAGTCACCATATTTCTGTGTGCCATTTTGCAGATGCCCTTCTACTGCTGATAAACATTTGTACAGATGTGATAGATTATTTTTCCAATTTCATAGACAGACTCTCCATACCTTCAGCAGACCGTACAGAGCAGTTTACAATCACACATGAATTGTGTAGACTTCTATGATTTATGATGCAGAGAAGGGCAACCCCTAAATATGTTATTCCAGTTAACTTAGAAATATTGACATGCTAATGACATACTGATAGAGCAAGACAATAACTTCCAAGCTTTACGGAGGTCTGGGAGTTACTGTTGTGATAAGCTGCGATGATGCAATAAAGCCAATGGAAGGGTTTAAAACTGAAAGAACCTCCAGCAAACACCACATCTGACACATATACACTGTCTTTTCTCAGTGATATTGTACTGCATTTGATCACAATGTTTGCAGTCTTAGAAGTAGACCACATTTTATATTAGGATAAGTGAGCGGCAAGCTTCTTAACTGCAAAAAGCTAGACAATGTTAGACAGTGAAACCTTATAGTCTGTGTTAGGTAATTGAAGTAAGTCATCAAAATGACTTGGCCTGCTAAAAATGTTTGTTCAAAAGCAATCAGTCATACTTGTTATAAAGTAATGGGAGGCCCATACAATCTATCATTCTCTGACTCATTAGAAGGACCATCAAATAACTAAAATATTGATGTTACTAATTCATTAGGTGCTCAGGCTGAAGATAATGAGTCGGCACATTTTCTTTTCTTCTGTTCCAACATCATAAATTGCAATAACTTTACTGATATTGTCATAGTCCTTTGTATGTTGCAACTTATAAGCCAGAGCTTAAAAGTCATGAAGTAGAAGACAGTGAACATAAAAAAAATGAAAAAGGAAAATATGGAAAACTGAAAGTCTTGGAATAAATCCTGAATAACATTTAGTTTCCCCTCACCGTGGACCAGAACATCAAAGCTACACTTTCTTGGTCCACAATGTTTAGCAGCAGTCTGAGACTCAGTCGCAGAAGACCACATTATTAACCACCACAAATCAAGCAAATAAATAAATAAATCTTCACCAAGAATGATGCTTAGATGCTAAGACAAGATAAGTGGTTGTAACAGTAGGTTAAGTCATAGGTGTCATTCTAAGGGGATCCAGTATAAGTTGGCCTTGGATGAGATGGCAGATATGAATCTGTTTTGCTAAAGCAGATGCCCTACGCTGACCACCTTAAAAAACTCCAGCTATACTCTGTCACATATCGTCTACTCAGAGGCGATCTCTGCTTAACATACAAGGCCATGTCAAACCCAGAGCTGTTGGACATGCTACACTTAAAGAAATCCCAATCCCTCAGAGCCACACGCTCCAGGGATCTAAACCTTGTCATCACAACAAACAAAACATGCTGGAGGGATAGGTTCCTGACCCAGAGACTCCCCAGACTCTGGAATAGATTGCCCATGCATGTCAAGCAGAGTGCCTCTTTGGCCATCTTCAAAAGGAACCTTGACGATTGGATGGGAGAAAGGTAATTCACCCAGGGATCACATCAGTCGCCCTGCTAGACAGGGGTCCAGGGAAGTAAATAGTGTGGGAAGAAATAGCCAGGGAATTGTTATGGCTAGGCTTGTATAGGCCCTAGGGCTGATAGCCTAGTACCAACCTATGAACCTATGAACCTATGTATGGCTTACACCTCTCATATTACTTCTTAGTTACAGCTTTTTCTGCCCCCATATAGTCCTCTACTGTACATTCCTATACAACAAACTCAGACTCAGGGTTGGACAACATAATAGTGGCACTACTCAAATGGAATCAAAATAGAACAATGTCAGAACTTTAGGCCCTGCCTTCAGGCCCATGGTAAATGGCATGGAGCATCTGCCAGATACACCATCACCTTGCATCAAAGTTCTCATGATCCTAACTTAGAGCTTCCAGACATCCAAATAAAGCTTAGTAAATTCAGCTATTACTTCACTGCTAGTTGCAGATCCTCCTCAATGTCCATCTACAATAATGAAAATGACCTTAATAATACTGAAGAGTTAAATGCCAAACCAAGAAACTTCCTATAAGTCAAGTTCAACATTGATTGGCACATTTTAGCCTCTAAAATGGATATCCAGCATTTACTAAACTTTGTTAATAGCAACTCATTGTAGAAACTTATAAAATTACCTACTAGAGTCTCTTAACCTGGTTCTTACCAACCTACTCCTCACATGTACACACCTTGCATCTCAGCACCCCTGGCTAAATACCGTCACAGCTCAGGTATCTTCTCTGTCAGGAATAGGGATACAACCATACCATGAAATGAGACTGTCTTTAATGACATTTCCAGGGTAAATACCCTTCAGCTTTTAGAAGACCTACACAAAATTCCCTGAAATCCCCCATGAATGGACACAAATGGGAGGGCTGACACATTCAGCTCTGATTTTACCAGCACATAAACAGCTGTATGGAAAGATCTGATCTCATCTGCTATATATATAAAATGGTAGATTCAGGAATAAACATCTTTGGTGGAACTCCCATATTAACAAACTAAACAACAACAACAAAAAGGAAATAAAAAGTTTAAGAAATCCTCATGTTCCTAACTCAAGACAAAGTGAAACGTGTTAATAACGAATGTAATAATTCTATTAGAAAGTGTGAAGCAAAGTACAAACTTAACACTGTTAAAGATGCAAAATCAAAGTACAAATATGTCTTTAATAATGCCAGGTAATTATGCAATAAAACTCCAAAATACATTGAGCTAATCCAAAATAATATCGCATTTTAATCCCACTGATATAACAAGCATTTCAGTACACAAATTTAGTGCTAACTTTAGATCATCTACACACATTGTTGTCCCCATTATCACTGAAAATGTATTTTTCCTTAAAATCACAGATGAACAAGTTGAAGAACCTCTATATAAGGCTAAAACTACACTTCTATGGGGCCAGATAACATACCACACTGTATTATCATTAGTGCCAAGTATGTATTATTTGAGCCTGCACTTAAACTGTTCAGCTTCAGCCTGTCAGCAAGATTTGTGTCTGATGCCTACAGAACAGTCAGTGTGACTCCCCTAAACAAGGGTGGCTCTTTACACACCCAGGTTATTATAGGCCCATCAGTCTCACCAAATTTGTATGCAAAGTAGTGGAACATATCATAACAGAACCCATTTATGCAGACACAGACAACTTAAGGAATCTAGACCCCAGTCCGTTTGGTTTTGTGAAGGGTAGGTCATGACTCCTGAACTTAATAAAGGCTGAAGACAGTAATCACACTGTGCATACTGCTTATATTGACCTAGCTAAGGAGTCTGACATTATTTCGTATGTTGGTATTACTGAAAAATCAGACAAACGTAATGTAAACTTGATTGCAAACTGGCTATGTAAGAGATACCAAGTTGTGAAAGTTGCTGGCACCTTCTCTGAACATAACATTCTAACTAGTGGAGCACTGCAGAGATCAGTGCTGGACCTTTTCCTCTTTAGCATATACTTTGCTGACATCCAAGCCAATATCCCAGAAGTATGGTTGGCCAAGTTTGCTGATGGCTGCAAACCTGGCACTGTTATCCACTAATACATTGATACTAAACTGCTCCAAAAAGAGCTGGAATATGCACATATCTTGTGTACCACAAATGAGCTCAAGCTAAATGCAAGAGTGCAGCACAGTTGTGTTTGGCAAAAAAGCTGTTCGCACCTTATATGTTATAAGAGGCACTCCACTTGTAAAAGATATGGTCATAAGAGACCTGGTTACTTATGTAGAGGACACACTCTCTCTCTCTCTCTCTCAATTGTTTATTATGTTCCCTCTATAGTCAGGAAATCCTTCTGTCTGGACCAGTTAATTTCTGAGGAAATATTTTCAAGATCTGAAGAAATTATCTTATCACTATAGTTTTCCCTTGTCAGACCCATAACTGAATACAATGCCCTCTTTGTATATACAAATAAAAGCATATCACTCATCTAAAAGCCCCCAGTGATTTTAAATTAAATATTTTAAATCATTCAACTACCCAGATAGATTAAGACATACCTTATTTTACTGTAATCCTGCCAGCTACTCTGAGGTGACCTGTGTTTTGCTTTTCTAACCATGAAAGACCCAATCTTATTGTTCTCTTATTTCTTCTCAAAATCATTTGCTCTATAAAGACTAGAGACCTAAATCTATGCCACTAAATAAACAAGACTAACTGGAGGGATAGGTTCCTAACTCAGGTATTTGCAGCTTTCGGAATATGTTACTAATACACATTAGGCAAAATACTATATTGACTACCTTCAAGGCAAGTCCTGATGAATGGATGGGTAGTCAGAGATTTACACCAAAGATATACATTTCATAAGTTTATATAACTGTGTTCATTAGCCCAATGTCCATTCTGAGAACACTGACTGAGTAAATTGAGGGTCAGAAACATTATTTCCCCTTTCATGAGTCCAGCTTAGATTTGATCTCTGGTTTATAGCCATTCTAACAGTATGCAGTTACTGATTCCATAATCTTTGGGATAACATGCATGATATATTTACCATGCAAAGAACCCCCATGCTTGTGAGTTAAACATCTATCATTATTTTCAAGATTTAATAATGCCTTGAGAAAATCATCATTAAAGGCTTTGTAAGCCATGATTACCCTCCCTCTAAAATACCTATAATGCGTGGTAAACAAATTCAGGTAATTGCAACCTGTACTTTAAGATAAATCTTTTACAGGTGGAAAACACTTGGTGAACATTTTTTGAACAGACTCTAGTTTCTGTAATGCATACTTACTGTACATGCAGAATAACATGATGTACTTCACTAGTCTTTTAAAAGATTTGTGTAATTCAACAATGTGTTTTTTCATCCATCAGTGACAGCGGCTTAAATATTAAACCCACAATTTCTTAGTGCTCTAACTCTGTTGACATGTAAATGAGTTTGATATGAAAGTTTGGTATATACTATAATTCCCAAGTCTTTATACCCATATACACCAGACAGTACACATTCATTTAGCAGAACAGTTTTTAAACAGTCTTTCCAAAACAATGGACATAACACTTGTCAGTGCTAGATGGAAGTCCATTGTTATTTATTAGAAATGCATTTATGTCAATAATATGCTTATCTAATGATACGATGAAGCCAATTTTGCAATCATCAGCACATTTATCTGGCCATAAAACATTGCTGATAGGATTTGTGATTAGGTTATGTCCCTGTCTGGTTTGGGAGATCACTATAAAGTGCTTGTAAAGGTGTCAAGAACATTTAAGTGTGTCTACTCGAAGGTGTATATGACTAAGCATCTTAAGGTTCTTGTGATAATTTCCTAGTGTTGCTCCTATATTACAAAGAAAAATTACCACTGACCTTTATTAGTTAGGCCAACCAAAAGGTTTATATACCAATGAACTGTATATGCATGCACAGTTGTGAAAGAAGTGAACCTGTACTAGACCAAGGCTTGGAATATCTGTATAACAGAAACCCTTCCTTGTCTGAACATATTCTCTTCTGGGAGACCACACATGCATGCTTCTTTTAATCTGATATGGTTTTCTTGAAATGTGTTTATTTCTGGGCAAGTACTGGCTGTGTGTCAGGAAGAACTTCAATTATGTCTCATTTTCTATTTGGACCTCATCAGAGACAACTGCAACTTTAGTTTCCATATCTTTCTAGTGGTGAGTATGCATTTAGGAATATGTGTTTCACTCATTTTTTTTTAATTCTTTAAGAAGTAACTATTGGATTGTTTAGACAGCATCCTGAGGATGCCCGCAACCTCTTTTAATAGCTAGACAGTGAGACTCGTTGATATTTGGTGTCCAGTTGAAAGTTTGAGATGTGATATTGTGAGTCCTGAAACTAAACAAATTTAAATGGGATTCAATTTTCTGTTACCTGTTATAAGAATTATTTATTTATTTATTTATTTATTTTTGCAGAAGCAAGCTCCCTTTACCACTTCATGTGGGGGGGGGGGGGGCTGTACCTTCCTCCAGGTTTATATCACATGATCGAAATGGACCAGATGGTGTCCCGGGCTGCGTCCTACATGAACTCCAAGAAGAGCTAAACCCAAACATAAAACTACTGTTCAATCTTAGCCTTACTACAGGATATGTACCCAAAGAGTGGCGTACAGCAACAGTGGTCCCTCTCCACAAAGGTGGTGCCTCAACGGATCCTGGAAACTATCGCCCCATAAGCCTGACTAGCTTGGTCTGCAAAGCTATGGAAAGGATCATCATGGACCTCATAAATAAAGATATTGGGGACCTACAGACACTGGATCCTACCCAGTTTGGCTTTGTTAAGGGCAGATCCTGCCTCTTAAACCTGGTCGATTTCTTTGAAACAGTCACCAAGGCCATTGACGAGGGGAAGGTGGTCCACACAGCCTACCTGGACCTTGCAAAAGCCTTCGATACAATACCCCACTCGGGCATTATAGATAAGCTCACCAGCTTAAATATAAACCCCTATGTCACTAGATGGGCTGCAAACTGGCTCAAGGACAGAACCCACATGGTTAGAATTGCTGGAGCCATGTCAGACTCCAAACCAGTTACAAGTGGCGTCCCACAAGGCTCAGTCCTGGGACCTCTCTTGTTCGCTATATATTTCTCGGCGGTACAGGCCAACACGGAAGGACTGTGGCTGACCAAGTTCGCAGATGACTGCTAACTGGGCGCCATAATCAACTCTCCAGCCGACACAAGCATCCTCTGAAAGGGCCTCATAGAAACAGACAACTGGTGCCAGAGCCATGGCCTCAAGCTAAACGCCAAAAAGTGTATAGTCATCCCCTTTGGCAAAAACAAAGTGCCCACAAATTACCACATAGGTGGTAATCCATTAAGTACAGAAGAAGTCATTAGGGACCTGGGGACCCAAGTTGATAGCAATCTCTCATTTGACAACCACGTGGCCAAAGTGGTTAGAAAAACATTTTATATAGCCCACCTAATCATGAAGGGATTCACATCTAGATCAGGGGAGGTCATCGTGCCTCTTTACTCATCCCTCATCAGGCCGATAATTGAGTACAATGCCCCTTTTGGGATGTACCTTACCAGACACCCGCTGCAACTGGAAAGACCCCAAAAGTACCTCACCAAGAGGATCAAAGGGCTCAAACAGATGCCATATGCTGCCCGGTTAAAGAAACTCCAGCTCTACTCAGTGGCATACCGCCTGCTCAGAGGCGATCTGTGCCTGACGTATAAAGCCATGTCCAACCCGGAATTAATGGACATGCTGCACCTCAGAAAATCCAAATCCCATCGAGCCACGACTCGAGACTTGAACCTCAGCACTGAAATAAATAGGACATGCTGGAGGGACAGATTCATAACCCAGAGGCTCCCTTCACTCTGGACTAAAATCACAGTCCAGGTTAGGCAGAGTCCCACATTGACTCTCTTCAAGAGGAATCTTGATGAGTGGATGGGAGATCGTAGGTTTACCCCGGCTATTGCTTCTGTGTCACTGCTAGACAGAGGCACAGTATACTAACCTCAAAAAAAGGCATAGCAAAATTAATTTAAAATGGGTGGCGAAAGCCAAACACACTCTGGCTAGGCTTATAAATGCCCTAGGGCAGATAGCCTATTATGAACCTATGAACCTATGAACCTAATAACATTGAACACTATAACATCAAACTTCTAACCACAAAAACTGAAAACTCCGAAAGCTGAGAACAGCAATTTTTTTTTTCCCTGGGAAAAAAGAATCGCTGTTCCAGCACAAAATACAAAACACACAAAAACTACTAACTATGTCTAATGTGAGGGGCTTTGCCCCCCCCCCAGCCCCCTACTTAAATATACTAACTCCAAGATCGTACCACAGTGGAGGAAATAGCGAAGCCTCAGAAACAGCCCGCTGAATTTTTTTCTCTGGGAAAGACTTCGATGTTCTGCGGCTTCGCTGTTCTCAGTCTTCGAGGTTTTAGGTTCAATATCATAACATTCAATGTTTTGTAACTTCGATGTTATGATATAGACCCCCTTCCTCCATATACATACATGTTTCAGGAACAAAGATGTGATTATATTTACTAATGCTGAGATCACTGTACCTCAGAGAAAAGGGAATTCTCCAGGCTACAGTAGTTTTGGACTGGTTATATATTTCTTCATAATCATACTCACATTTGTAGTTCTGCTGATTGCATTTACTGAGCTTGAATTTCCAACGGGAACACACTTTTTCCATAGCACCTTATTGGATGACACCTAAAAGGCACTCACCCATTAAGAAATCATTATCTGCTCCAGAATAATTATTTTGCTTATTCTGGAAGTTCCTACTAATTCTGCTTTTGTCATGGAGCATGTAACAGGCCATGTTTCAAAGCTGCCCTACCATCTACATTGACTGAAGTTATAATATAGTGGTAAAGCATGGCACATGATTCCAGATCACATTGCTGTCTCACTGTGAAACCTTTGTACAGGACTGAATAATTTCACCTTATTTATATACTTCATTTAAGGCTTTCCCACAGTATCTTATATTATTGTAACACATTTTCCATCCTTTCTCAACTGGTTGAGTGACATATCACTGTTCATCAGCTGAGGTCCTCATATTTCTTCCTTGCAGCTTATCTGGCTAGACTATGTTATCCCGGTGACTCTGTTTCATGTAGCTGTCTTTAAACTTTGGAACGGTTTTTCTCATTCCTTATGCTAGAACCCTTTGGGAAAGCTTTTAAGACAGGGAATATTTTTCTTCTTTTCTTACTGTCCCTGCAACTGCAACCAGGGTTGCATCTGATTTTATTATTTCTTGCATTCTCTTCTTCTAATTAAAATCTTATTTTGTACATTTTGTCAGTGTTTTCCCTGATTTGTCTCCCTAAAATTTTATATGGAGATTTTTCTTTTAAATTCCTTTAAGAGTTGTAAGTACCTCTTCTTACATCACTGATCTTCTCGGCTTGCCATCATTTTGCCTAAGGTCAAGTGTAGGAACTCTGACTTGAACTAAATGTTTTGTAATATTTAGTAATGTACTCTATTTACAGTTTATCTTGAGTTCTGCATTTGTATTTATTAATTGTTTTGTAAATTTTGATTGCAGAGATTTTCTGTCTGTTTCCACTCAAAATGGGTTCTGTCCAGTTGGAATTAATTGTTAACAAATGTAAATAGCAAACAAACAAGCAAACAAGTAAAATGCCCTAACTAGATGTACCTACCACTTTCTTGAGACCAGATAGTGATGCTGCAGGACTATAGCCAGTAACAACATGACAGCTCAGGAGAAGAAATGAAAAGATACAGATAACAAGCCACTCCCACCAGTTCACAACTTCCATAAAGTGTCACATGGATGGCACAGCTAAACTCTGACCTCAGAAAGTGTCACATGGATGGCACAGCTAAACTCTGACCTCATAAAGTGTCACATGGATGGCACAGCCAAACTCTGACCTAACAGGTTCCATGCAAGCGACTGCAAACTAATATATCCTTGAGAAGGTTACGTTAACGTCATTCAGCAAGATACAGAAAATGGTGCACCTGCTTGTTGTTTCTTTAACTTTTTAAAATATTACTTTTTTACTTTCCCAATGATCATAAAACAGGATTTTTTTTATTGCTGGAACACAGGGACTGCTTATTTACACTGGCATTGATTCTGATTTGGAAGGTATTTTCTGTCAGATGCAAAAATGTGAAAAGACAGGACTCTAATCCCAGTGGTAGGACTATATCATCAGAATGCAAGAATGTTTTTCACCTCACAGTGTCTTTTCTTCACCAAATCGTTTTGTTAATAGCAAGTAAAACTGCAGAAGGAATGATCTGCTTATGGAACAAAGCAAATTAATTTTAACCAAATACACTGTCTTGGCAAGACAATTTATCATACCTTAGAAAACAAAACCAGCATGTACAATGATTTTAAGATCAATAAAATGTTATTGCTATTCTTAAATGATAAGCTGTCTTGACTAGAGAAAAAAAATAAGACCAAAGAAGAGGATATTGCAGAAAACTGTCAAACTTATTTGAAATCATATGACAAATGGATGCTTCCTTCTAATAAAATGTGTGGATTCACATGAAGAAGAATGGTGAGGGTCTTGTGCTGCAAAAAGCCTGATGGCTTTGCATTTCTTGTGCAAATATATTCCTCCCCTGTACTTCAAGCTCCTTCACTGAGGAGTCTGCCCTATCACATTCAAGAAACTAAAGCTAACTTCCATTACTAGGATACTGTCCTCTTTCCATACTTTTCAGTGGTCTCTTATAGACCATCTTACACTCCTGAATGGTATAGAAGAGCATTTTTCTGTCTGAGTACCTAAACTACTGAATGCAATGCAACAGCATTTTTTTTCCTTGGTGCTTTGTATCTTCATGTTTACCAATAATTGGAACTGCTCTGCAACAACATAAGCCATCATCATTTCTAGGTTGCCTTCACCACACATCACCCCACAGAAATGTGCATATTGGAACCCCAGTCTTAGGCATCAAGCAGTTTATGAAAAAAGCTAAAGAGATAGCAGGTCATTTTCCAGGTACCCATAGAAAGCTGTTTGGCATGTATGCTGGTCCCCTGTCACCCTGATATCCATGTGCTCTCACGTTGCACCCCCAAGTAATATGCACACTCCTGTGTACCTACCAGAAGTGTTTACTGTACTATGCACAACTTGGTGGGCATGCGTGTCTTGCTGGTTGCTGGGTTTCTTGCTGCTGTTAAAAGGCAGATATACTGAGCCTACCTGCCATCCCTCCAGGATGGATGACTCTCTGTCAGTCACAAATGCTCACTTGGCATTTACAGATCTTCCTGTGCTGAGGTTGCGTGTCAGTATTGGACTATCTGAGTCGCAGTTAGGGCTTTATCAATCACTCAGTGCCAAGACACCAGCACTACCAGAAGAATGGAAAAAATGCAAGCCATTGCCAAACATATATACTGCTGTTCTGAAAAGTAAGCTAGTTGATGAATCCCAGTGATCTTGTAAACCTGCTATTTATGTAGCTTGATCTTACAAGGCACAGACCTATCATATAACCAGCTGCCTAGAATGGTCCCTGAATGCAAACTGCAAAAAATACACACAAGCTGCGCATCATAAATCTTTCTGCTAAAAACTTTTGTACTTACTTCTTTATATTAACACTATGCTGTATATTGTATACTTGGTATCATTCTGTTTTCTACTGTATGGTTTTCTAACTAGGTCGTAGCAGAAAAAGGGCTGTCACAGTCGGGTCTATATTGTAACATCGAAGTTCCTAAATATTGAATGTTATAATATCGAACCCTAAACACTGAAATCTGTAAACATCGAACAGTCAGAATAGCGATTTTTTTCCCCAGGGGAAAAAAATCACTATTCCGAGAAACATACACACAACACAAACACACACAAAAAACAGCAATCCACACACATACACTTAAAATCCTACACCTAAACCTAAACTAAACTTTACATACACTACTAGCTATCCACTTACCTTAACCCAACCCTAACCCTAAGGTCTGTCACTATCGCATAATCACCTCACCCGCGCCCTAACCCTAACTCACCTAACCCGCCCCCTAACCCTAACCTACACACAACCGCACACTTACCTGACCTGTGCCCTAACCCTAACTCACCTAACCCACCTCTAACCTTAACCTACACACAATCGCACCCTTACCTGACCTGCACCCTAACCCTAACATCGACAAAACCGCACACTTACCTGACCTGCTCCCTCACCCTAACTCACCTAATTCACCCCCTAACCCTAACTTACACACAATCACACACTTACCTGAACCTGACCCGTAACGTTCCAACATATTGAACGCTGGAAACAGTGAAGCCACAGCAATGGCCCACCAAATTCTTTCCCTGGGAAAGAATTCGGTGTCCTGCACCTTCGCTGTTTTCAGCATTCGGCATTACTGGTTCGATATTATAACATTTGAACTTTATAAAATTCGATGTTATACTATAGACCCATCACAGTCCACCTGCCTGCAAATAAAAATAAAAAATGGCACTGAAACAGGCTGAAATAATATTTGTTAGGTCTACCATAGGAGACATAAGAGAGAGGAATGTGGTTTACTTATTACAGACTACTTTATTACGGACTGTCTCATCAAAGCCTGTTCATTGGAGGCTGTCACATCGAAGGGCTTTTGCTGAAAAATGTTTTATGTAGTGAACAGCCCAAAACCCCCATGCAGGGAGTGCCTGTCTCCTTCTGCTTCCCCAACTGATAAAACTGCTTGCAAGGTTGCAAGCCTTCACTATTATCTGAAATAGTTTGTTCACTATAAATAAATAATGAAACAAAATATTTGGTCTAAAATAAATAAATAAATAAATATTAATGTAGTTATTTATGCATCAGTCAAAAATATGAAGCAAGCAAAAGCATTATTTCAAATTAAAATAATAACAATAATAAAACAAAATCAACAATACCAAACACAGAGGCTGTTTTCTATGTGAAGTAATACCATCCAGGGTGGACACTGTAAGGGATTTCTCTTATTTAGTAACTTTCAAGATAATCAATTTTGAGGTAATGAAGCCATCAAAACAGGACTCATAGCAGAGCACCCCTCTGCATTGTCCTCATTATACCATCATGTATATGCTCTGACAGCACGTCCCCACAAATTGGAGTCATAGCAGAGCATCCCCAAAGCATTGACCCCAGTATACCATCATGTATATGCTCTGACCCATCCTTCTCCAAAACAATATTAAGAAAGTGCCTGCTCCTGTTAATGTGACCACAGAGCTGTCCTCCTGGGACCCCAGTTGATTTAGTCATTCTACCCACCTCAGATAGCACAGCATCTCACATAGTCCTGTGAGTGGGGTATACATTGTTGGCAATCACCCATCCCAGCTGACAAAGCATCTCACTTAGTACTGTGAGTGGGGTATAAATTCTTGGTAATCACATCTGATTTTCCAGCAATTGGGAAGTAAGTGCCAGAACTCAATCTGTGTGATGCAAAGACACAGCTTTAGGAAGTTGCCTGTGTTATGCAGCTTTGGGTGGTCCTGACCCTAACAGGTGGGTGTGAATTTAGGTGTGGGGATAGAGTTTTTAGGAGGCTTTGGGGCCCTTCCAATTATTCTTCATGGCCAAATAACTTCTAGTTAATCCTCTGCTCTAAATTTTACTTTTAAAAGAACTGGATAAGTCACCATTTATAAGAGCAAATTTACTGCTTCTCAGATTTAATATGTGATGAACAAAACCCCCTGAGCTTCATTCACATGTTTATTTTGGTCTCCTAGGAAATGCTCCAAGGTTAACTGTGTTGTTAGTACATACCTATCAATCTCTAAGCACAAGAATTCAGGACAAAGTCAAAAATAACGAGTAAACAAAAGCCCCAAATCAGGGAGAGATTTTAAATATTGCTCTTACAAAATTAGAAAGTTGATAAAATAACAGGGTTTCCATTAGCATGCATTTTATGAAGACATTGAAGTCTGAAACTCAGCGATTTGCTAGAAAACCACACATTTTGTGAGGAACAGACCAAAAATATGAGGCAAAAATCTAGACAATCTGTGAAATTCCGGACATCTGAGAGGTATGTGTTAGAAATGATGATTTAGCAGTTATTTTGTTAATACCTTAAACTGATCATCTTTTACTTCTTTGCATTCAGGTGGTGTGAATAACATACTTAAATTAACTGCTTTGATTGATTACAAACCATCTTCTCTTTTTACAATGTCTTAATTTCAATATTTTATTCTAATTGTTTAAAATAATTTAGTAGAGATTGTGGTTTTTATTCAATAATGTTTTAAAAAAATGTGTGTGGTTTGGAAATTGAAACTTAGTAATTAATTTTGGTTTAAAGCTATTTTCACACATCATGTTTCAGAGTATGGTAACCTAGTGATATGATCTTTGCCTCAGAACTCCAAAGACTGGAGATCACGCCTAATGTCGTTGCAAGACGTCTCTTCACTGTGCATTGTCTATACGCCTTGTGTCTGAATGTTCTCCCTCTGACTTGTGACTATAAATTTTCTCGGGGCACTCCAGCTTCTTTGTAAAACATGTAGATTAATTTCTTACAATAATATGTATATTTATATCTATATGTAGAGAGACAGAGATATCTATCTATCTATCTATCTATCTATCTATCTATCTATCTATCTATCTATCTATTTTATTTATTGACATTTGTTAACCGGGTTTGTCCAACTGGGCTTGTGGCCCTTTTCAGTAGAGACCCGAGGAGAAAAGCTCCAGTAGTACATTTTCAAACAAGTACAATTTTAAACAATATTGATATAATAGCAGTTATAGCAAAATGATTCACATATGTTGGGTTACATGTATAAAGTTAAAGTTGCATTAAATAGAAGCTAAGTATCAATTTTACATTGATATAGCTCAATAGGTCAACAATAAACATTTTTTGTTTGTATAAAATTATGCAAATGCATAGTAGACACATTGGAGAGAGAGGTGTAATGAGGTACTAAGTATGGTCCTTTTGAGGGTACATAAAGGGAAGGAAGACTAGGTAGGGTCATGGCAAGGGCAGGTTCTGGAATTGAGAAAATAAGCTTTTAGTTAATTTTTAAAGTGTGAGGTGTGGGAGACTGAATGTAAGTCAAGGGAACGTTTGTTCCAAGCATGGGCATATAGATATCTATCTTCTGTGTGGAGACATGCATGAATGGGCGTACCTTCATTGAAGGTTGTATGTCAGGGCTGGCAATTCGGTACGTAAAAACATGCTGCCAATCATTAGAGGACCGGAGTTCCACTGTGGTGACCCCTAACCGGGAAAAGCCGAAAGATACAACATATATAGATATCTATATATGAAAAGGTTTATGGTCACACCCATCCTCTTAACTCATAATAAATAAAAAAAGATAAATTACTTCATGTTGAAAGGTGTACTAGAGTTTTAAAATAACAATGAAACATTGCAAAGCTCAAAAAAAAATCTTGTCTGTTATACATTTATGAATTTTGCTGGCACTATGAACTAAACAATGCTTGTCTTTATGAAAGAGATTCAAGTAGCTGTTATTAAGACACTAGTGTCAAAACAAATTTATATTTTCAGCAATGAATTCTGCCTGTTGAATATTTTATCTCAGGAGACTTTGATAAGACACAAGATTATAAATGTAATTTATTCTGCACATCTATTAATTATACTAGAGTGTAGTGCTGTCAGATATGGAATATGGTATTTCATCTTGAAAAGCGTTTGTTGCCATCCATTTGACTTGGATGTCTTCATTACAGTCATCTGTCTTCATAACACTGTTTTTTTTTCAATAAAGTAGAATTAATTCCAGCTGTTTTAACTTGTAAACACTCTAATAATGCATTTTCCTGTCTTTTATCTAACAACTTCTATTTAGATGAAAAAGCAAGATTATTACCTGTTGTTCTAACTTAAATTATTTTTTTCATAGAGGTGACTGCATTACATAATTATGGAAATGACAGAGGAATGTTCCTCTGTTTCTCTATGAGTTTTACAGCTGTTACTTTACTTAGAATAACTGCGATTTTGAGTACATTTTTAAATTAGAAGTGATCAAAGCACTTCTAGTCAAATGAGAGTACCCAAAGCTCTTGTTTCTAGTTAGGAATGCATATCAAAGAAACAATTATGTCATAGCATTTTTATGTAGGGGTAAGATGCATGCACCTTCCAAGCGAGTGGCTATATCTCACACACCTCCTGTTCGGTATTGTAATCCTTTACAAGGTCACTGAAAAATAAGTATTTTTTCTCTTGAGTTATGGCCAACATGGACTCAACATTCTATTTACTGAAATCTGCCCTTTAGTTGCATTAAGCATTCTACCTTCCTTCCATCCGTACCTTCCATGTTACCCATTCTCTACCTCCCCCATGCCCCTTTGAATGCATCTGTGAAGTCTCTCCCTACTAGCCATTCTGGCAGTCTATTACATAAATCTAAAACTTTGTCTATAATGAAATATGTTCACAGATCCAGTTAGCAGTAGGTCCCTAAAATGTGTTTCCTATGTCTCTCCCCATCTCACTTTGTCTCTCTGTTCAAGGTAACCCCTTCATATATCAATAACAGGATGTTTGCCATAAGTCCTGCTATCTCTTCCAGAGTTTAGTGGGAGGAGAACCACTTCATTCATTCATTCATTCATTCATTCATTCATCTCATTTATTCCCCATTTATATAATTTTTCTCTCCATGCAATGTACCCTTCTGGTGGTTTTCTTGTTTTCCTCTGTAGCCCATATTTCAATTTATAAAAAAGTACATGGTTGATGCCATTAAATTAAAAAAAAAAATACAGTTGCTTAGTTCCAAATCATTGAGCACAAACTCATTCCAGGATTCTTATTCCATGACCAAAAAATGAATTAGCACAAAAACTTGGTAGAGAAAACCACTTTATAAAGCAAAGCTTTCGGGCAGAACCCTTCTTCAATACTAAAACATAGCATCAAACATTTCACACTTTAAATACAGGTCATCAGTCACATCATCAGCAGCCAAAAGAAATCATGTGACCACAAAAACAAAATAGAAATAAAATAAAATAAAATAAAATAAAATACAGAGTATAAAACAGAGAATGTGAACATATTACAAAACTTTAGAGCATAAAAGTCTATCCTATATAACATACATAATTCATGAACAATTACATCACAATTTGGTATTATGTAGTTTAACTAGTATCGGTTTAAGGCTAACCATACTGTTCAAACCTGGTGGTGAATCAGCAGCAAGTCTCAATATCCATTCATATTCCTTAGTCTCTAAATGGTTATTGATATCACCACCCCTTAATGTAGGATATACAATATCAATCACCCTAAACTTAAATTTATGTTCATTACCAAAAATAGATATATGTTTATACAAGGCATTCTTATCGTAGCATCTCCTGATCTCCAATTTATGCTCAGTAATACGCTCCTTCAATTTACGGGTAGTCTTACCCACGTAAAACGAAGGACAGGAGACACATGTAGCCAAATAGACCACAGAAGGTGTAATACAAGTGGCTGATACTTTAAACTTAAAAACATTACCATGAGTGGGATGTATAAAAGTGTCACTATCATTACTAATAATATCAGCACAACATATACAATTAAAACACTTAAAATATTACCTCCCTCTTTACTGTCATTCCAAATGACATTGGGCTTGAATTGTTGAGATAATTTTTAGTTTCACAACCTAGTCCAAATATCAGACACATAGAAAATATCTGCTGTCTCATGGATGTAATATTGAAAAATAATATATTTTTGTTTAATGACACTCTGTTCCTTCAGCTTACTGGGGTAGCTATGGGTACCTCGGTAGCCAATACATATGCCAACTTGGTCCTTTATCAATGGGAAAAGAATCATATATATATAATGAAATTAATCCTTTTGTTGATAAAATTTGCTTTTTCCAATGTTTTGTTGATGATTACTTTATGATATGGGGTGGTACATTGGATGAGTTAAATGAATTTTTGACTTTTTTTAATTCAACTACAAGTTTTTTAAAATTTAAAATGGAAACATCTGATAACACCATAGTTTTTTTAGATGTTAGGTTACAGATGCATGAAGGCGTTCTACATACTAGTTTACATAGGAAAGATGTTTATTCTGGTAGATATACCCATTTTGGTAGCATGCATGCACCGCATATATTTAAAGGCATTGTTAAGTCTAAGTTTAGTAGAGTAAGCAGGTTAAACACTGATGACACTGTTTTCTCCTGGCAATTGGAGGATATGATAAAAGATTTTATATCTAGTGGATATGATGAGCATCTTCTATCTGGTTTGAAACATAATGTGATGATAGATAGAGAGATATGCTTGAAACCAACATTTTTAGAAGGTTTGGCTGGTACAAGTAATGACTATGTAAGGAATAAATCTGAGACAGCCATTAGATATATTACTTCATTTAATGTTAAGTCAGGTCTTATCAAACAAATTATATTTAATAATTGGGCCATCCTTATGGCCTCTGATGAGTTGAAGGCTATCTTGGGTGATAAATCACGCTTTGCATATAGAAATATGAAGACACTTAAGAGCATGTTATGTTACAAGGATTTTAGTAGATCCATGCACATACCCTTCTCAGTGAACTATGGCACTTTTAAGTGTTTTAATTGTATATGTTGTGATGTAATTGTTCATGAATTATGTATGTTATATAGGATAGACTTTTATGCTCTAAAGTTTTGTAATATGTTCACATTCTGTGTTTTATACTCTGTATTTTATTTTATTTTATTTTATTCTATTTTGTTTTTGTGGTCACATGATTTCTTTTGGCTGCTGATCATGTGACTGATGACCTGTATTTAAAGTGTGAAATGTTTGATGCTATGTTTTAGTATTGAAGAAGGGTTCTGCCCGAAAGCTTTGCTTTATAAAGTGGTTTTCTCTACCAAGTTTTTGTGTTATATCAGTTTTGCAGCTTGTTTTTTCTTGTCAAAAAATGAATTAGGCAATTACATTTACAATCATTACCAACTTTCACAAAACATCTCTTTACGCAATGGATTCCTGAACACACTAGATATAAAAATAAGTTAGACAGTGTTCACCAATAACAAAATTATGAGAATGTGATTTCTGTTATTATTTTTTTCTGATTGTTTGAAGGAGTGCTGAATTAATAGTGGTGGAAAGTAAAAAGGGTTACCCATGATCTAGTAAACGCTTGCCATTCATATTGACCATCACTTCATGTTTTGTAAGCTATATTGACTAGATGCTCATTGATAGACTAGATAAATGTCACACAGTCTCCGTTTTTCCTGTCAGTAAGTGGTGATAACCTTTATAGTCCCCAGTACGTATACAAATGTTCAGCCATTCTACATGCATTAATAACAAGTAGACATTTTACCCAGCAGAATAAGGTACAGCTTTTAAATGCTTTTGCTTCATTAAACTGGAATTGTATTTCTAACAGCACTGATATCAACGCGCCAGCTACCTCGTTTAATACTATTTGGAACATGCGATAAGACATAGTCTTCCCAGTTGTAATTAGAAGACTAAAAGCTTCTAACAACAAACTGCATAGCAGAAGGCTGAAGCTAAACTGTAGCAACAGTATGCAGCCTGGTACAAATGTAATGCACACAATAACCCAAATCTGAGCACTCTTTTACTATGACAACAGGGCATCATGCAGAATGGAGACAAGATTATCTAAAGTAAATCATTTTGTAGACTGCCAGGCACAATGTCTAAGTAATCCTAAATAATTAAAGACTGAGCTTAAAATGCAACAGGTTCTAGAAAACAAAGATCAGTCACCAATATTGCCCACCGCAATATACAAAACATTAGCAGACAAAGAGCAAAGTGTTAACTTGTAGTCAACATCAGGGCTTTAGTCAATCACAAAAGCTCTTTTTCAGCAATCAGTACACAGCAAGTTATAACTTACACCCTCAGCATTAGCCTTCATTTTCCTGCTTCAGTCCCCTCAAACAATGTCACTATCCTCCTTCACAAACTTTTTGAATCTGGGTCAACAAAGCCAGGTGGCCTTCAGACATTCTTCTCAAAATGAGAACCTTGTTAATATTCAGGTGACCAAATCATCTCACAAAATTTTGAAGAATATCACAAATCATTCCTCAGGTATAGAAAGAAGCCACAGCAGAAGACACAAATAAATCCATAGCTCCTACATGAGTAGATGACAATAGAAAAATTGCCCTACTCTTTCTAGTCACCAATCTACTTAAAAAAACTCATAAATCACTAGACACTAGAATGTATCTCTAAATGCAGCATTCTAAATCATAACCAACATGGCTTCAGAAGAGGATATCTTACAGGTAGTGCATAGTGGTTTGAAACCTACGTAATCTACCTCAGGTCTAATTACAGCCACCTAAATGTAGTAGTATTTATAGGTTTTAAGAAAGCAAAATTAGAGTTATGCACTAAAATACCCAAATATGAAACATATCAAGCATACATATATCGAAACCAGCATACATCTTCTTCAAACCTAATTCAGTGACAGACTTTATAATGTAAAAGCCTAAAACATTTTCCATTCATAATGGTAAAAGCAAAGGCATCTTCCAATAATTAGTTGTCCACCCATCAACATGTCAATTAAAAAACCTAACAACCACTCTTTTGATCACTAATCGATCCCTGTTCAATGCCGATATAGTCAGCATAGCATAGCACAGTCATCTTAACTAAAGGTACTTTTCTAAAATTTGTCCAGGATAAACTACAAAAACATATTCAGTCATGTACATCTACGATATGCAAACAATGATGTGATAATCTGCTCAAATAAAACCAAGTGTAAAACTGAAAAAAAATGTTTAATTTCAGAAAATACAACCATAGGCTAGGTTCAGAAGTTCCATTGTTATGTCCCATAGTTAGCCCCAGCAAATCAACTGCTAAAGATGAGTTACAATAAGTGTTTTTTATCAATTATGACTATGTATTGCTCAAAACAATAGAGTGCATGCCTTTGTTATATGCACGACACCTGCACTCAGACACCAGGAAA
This sequence comes from Protopterus annectens, assembly GCF_019279795.1. NCBI lineage: Eukaryota > Metazoa > Chordata > Ceratodontiformes > Protopteridae > Protopterus > Protopterus annectens. The sequence continues at coordinate 1,135,442,458 of NC_056747.1, forward strand.
GTATGAACTATAATAATCTAAGTCTGATGATTTTTCTTCTCTCTCTGGGTCAGAATAACACCACTGTTTTTTTTTTTCCTGAGGAAAGCTCACTGGCTTCCTAATCTACTCTGAATTCTCATCCATAAGCTACACTTCCTGGATCATTGCCCTGCACTCTGACTTGAAATCAACTTCCTACTTATTGTGGTTTTTGTCTATAAAGTAATAATCCACTATTACCTTAAAAGATCTCTTGTACGCTTCAAACCAATCTCAGTGGGCCTTTGAAAACATCACATATAGTACACAGAACTTATGGCCAAACTAAGACAATTACACAATCAGATCACGTTCAAAAATTGTGAGGGAAAGAGATACTTCAGGTCGAAGTTTTATGACAGCCTCAATAAAGTTAGACAAAATGAGTTGGTTATGCAAATAGGTGACCTGAATGCTCATATAAGGACAGACAAAACAGGATACGAGGATTGCTTGGATTCACACAGTTAGGGCAACAGGAATGATGAAGGAAAGGCAGTTTTGAATGTCTTTCTGACAAATGGTTTAATGGTGGGTAATATATGATTCTCTAAGTGAGACCGTTAGATCAAATATAACAGTACACAACATATAAATCAGGTAAACATTCTTTGCGATGGGAAAGGGCATTAGGGTCAAATTACAAAGTCATCCGAAGTGACATTGTAGTATCGGTGCTTCAACAGGTAGCACATAACTTGTGGTGCTTGAATATCAAAAGGCCGTGGGGTTTATTTCCACATAAAGTACTTAGATCAGTTTTTCCGTACTGTCACTGCAGTACATCAAACTGGATTTGCCACACTCCTGAGTGTGCCCTCCTTCAGATGAGATGTTAAACTCAGGTCCCATCTGCTTTAGTTGGTGGTAGCTCAGGTGGATGTAAAAGATCTCATGGTAATTACAGGGTTTCTGTATATTTTATTACAATATATATTCATATATTTACAAATTATTAAATCATTTAAAAAATATTTTGAATATTTCACATATATATGTATGTACATATTTATATTTTTACATCCAAAATCATATGTACACATATTTAAACCACCTAAGACCACTCTTTTACCCACAACCCCTTTTTATTTTTATTTATAACATCCAAAAAAATTAATAAAACCTCATCAGATCCTGTCCTCTAGAATTCCCATATATTTCAAACATTTTCATTTCCAAATTTCCAATATCTTTCTCTTTGCATTTTCGTAATACTGATGTAGTATCATATCAACACCTATGCCTTGTAAAATGTTTTTCTTAATAAACCCCTCTAATACCTTGTTAATCCTACCATAACATAAAAAAAACAAATTTCTCCTCTTTAGACAAATGACATAACCTTTCCCTCATAACTTTATAAAGCATATGTCCTTTAATAGGAAGTTTGTCCACACTTAGCTTCCATAAAAAATATTGTACTTGTAAAACATCCTTGACACTGTATGTTATCTCCTTTATTGCATTTTAACATCCTCACCTAATTTCTCCCAAGGCTCAGCATAATAATATTAATATCATAATAATATTATGACATTATTTTTTTCATACCATACCTTCATCTTTTCATAACTCTTCTCTATATTTGACTTCAATAACCAGATTTTATTTTGCTATTCATACACCTGCTCAGTTACTTGTTTTTCTTTATTCTCTGCCAAATTACTTCACAAACATTATTTAAAAATTGCTATAAGAAAATAAATACTAGTGAGCTGATACACAGCCAGATTAAAATATTAAACTTTGTATTCGGTAAGTGCTTTCACAACACAAGGTTGCTTCTTCAGTCCATTTAAAATGCATTGAAGGGACATACTTATGTAGCTGAAACAAAATATCCAGTAAACAGCAGAGAACAATTAAAAGATCAATTTAAAAATCAACTGTGTATAATTATAGGTTCATAGGTTCATAAGATGATAATAGGCTATTGACCCAGAGGCCCTTATAAGCCTTTTCAAGAATTTTGCCCATGCTCCCTCAAAGTCAGCACCTGTTTCCCCTGTCCAGCAGGGATACAGGTGGGATCCCAGGGGTATATTTTCTGTTTCTCATCCAGTTGTCCAGCTTCCTCTTAAAGAGGGCTAGAGAGGTACTCTGCTTGACATGGAGAGGTAGTCTATTCCACAATTAATGTTTAGATAACTAACCTAACAGATACAAAATAGTGTAAGTCTTACCCTATTAAAGACAAGCAAAAAACTCTAGTATCCAATCAAAGAACAATACAATCAGTAACATGATTAGTCGGGACTCCAACAGATAAATCTACTGTGCATAAAGGAAATCACAAATAATCAAATTAATATACATACAAAAAGAGCATGTACTTGTCATCAAATAAAGTCTAACTTAATTCACTGTGGTAATAAAAAATATTGATGTCATATTAATTATAACAGTAACACATCTTAAAATTGCAACTCAAGCAAATAAACACCATGAATTCATAAACAGATGTTTAAATAACTCTAACATTCTGATCAATGGTCCAATATCTGCCTTATACACAAAAATGATATATGATGACATCAGCAATAAAAACTTTTAAGGCTTTATAAAAAGCTGATAACTAATAATTCGCAAATGGAAACATAACCTTGCTATAATATAGACAAAGTAATAACATCAGAGATATATTTCAACAAACGTTTGAATTAAAAAAGCCTCTCCGATTTTTTTTAAACAGTCTCTCTCATGGCTTTTTCAGTCTAAACATTAATATACTAAAAACCATCTTTTAAAAACATCCTAAAGTAATCATAAGTGCTTTGCAAGGTGTAGTGTAATAATACAGCGTTTTATAATAGTGAAACAGTGACAATAAATGAAAACCAAGAATTTCAGATAAGCACCAACAGAACGCCTCTTCAGTGATTCACTGAAATAGGCTTCTGTCCTTTGCTATTGGTGAAAAAAAGAAGTTATGTACTCACCATAATGTTCCATCTGAGTAGTTCTACTTCAACTGTCTTCAACCTGTGGGATACTGGATCCTTATCGGATCTGAGCCGGCAACTTTACTAGCATCTGCTCTGAGCTCCAAGCTCATCCCCTTACCCATAATACACCTCACTACCTTCCAACTCCTAGATCGAGTTTGTTGAACCTTATACTGACAATCCGACCTGAAAAATACTTGTGACGTACAATTGTAGCCCGTAGGCTGTTCATATGCCAAGGTCCGGGGGAAGGAGGGAGGGACCGTTGAAGACAAATGAAGTAGAACTACTCAGATGGAACATTTTGGTGAGTACATAACTTCTTTATCTGAAGTAGTTTACTTAATTTGGTCTTCACCTGTGAGACAGAGTCCCAAGCTACTCAACTCTGGGAGGCCCTCATGGAAGGATATTCCGGAACACCGCAGAACCAAAGGATGCTCTCCTTCTGTAAGTCATATCCAGTTTGTAATGAGAAATAAATGTATGAGATGAGGACCAAGTAGCTGCAGAACAAATATCATCCAAAGACACTCTAGACCAAAATGCTGCAGACGTAGCCATCGATCTAGTGGAATGAGTTCTTATCTGACCTGGAGGAGACATGCCTCTGTCCTTATAGACCTGAAGGATACATGAAGAAATCCATCTTGCTATAGTGACCTTGGAGATAGGTTCCCCAAAAAGGGGTTATAGAAGGATACAAACAATTGATCAGATTTATGGAAATTTTTTGTCCTGTGTAAATAGAATCATAACTGTCAATGTACATCCAGCAAGTGGAGTTTGTATTCAATCTTGTTAGTAAAATTAGGCAAGAACACAGGCAAATTGATGGTCTGATTGATATTGACTGGTGATGCCACCTTAGGAAGAAAGGATGGATTGGTCTGACGGGAAACCCTATCTTTATGAAAAATCATATAAGGAACTTTGATGGACAAGGCCTGCAGTTTTGAGACCCTTTTGGCAGAGGTAATAGCCATCAGAAAAGCTGTTTTCCAAGATAAATATGTCAGATCTACTGTTGCAGCAGGCTCAAAAGGGGGAGTGACCAGAGCTTGAAGAACCATAGTAAGGTCCCAAGGGGAACAAGATCCTTGACCGGGGAGTGTAACAAAAAGATGCCTTTAATAAAGGCTTTACACAGTCTGGAGGAGGCTAAAGAGGCAGAATTCTTGCCCACATGAAAATGAGAAATGGCAGCCAACTGAACCTTGACTGTAGAAGAACAAGCTCCGTGTTGAAATATATCAGCTAGAAAATCAAGAATGGTGGAAATAGGAGCCGTGAAGGGGTCTAAACTCCTTTGAGAGGCCCAAAAGGAAAAACAATTCTACTTGCTGCGATAAACCTTCCTGGTCGAAGACTTATAAGCAGCCACCAAAACAGATCTAACTGAGGAGGATAGTCCAGAAGTCCTAGCAATCACAGGAACTGGAGCAGCCAAGCTGTGAACTTCAAACTGTCCAGATTCAGATGAGGCACCCCCAAAGGGTGTGAAATCAGGTCCTGAATGGGATCCAGGATCCAAGGCGGAGCCAGAAGGTGAGACCAAAGGAAGGGGAGCCATACCTGGTGAGGCCAAAATGGGGCAATGAGGATCAATTTGCTCCCCAGTCGACAAGCTTTCTCTAGAATCTTCGGAATAAGAGGTACTGGTGGGTAAGCATACAGAAGACCAGGAGGCCAAGCATAAACTAAACCATCTCTGGGGGACTCCCCTGGCAGGGGGTTCAGAGCAAAAAACTTGCTGCACTTCGCGTTGGAAGAAGATGCAAAGAGATCGCAGCAAGGTTGACCCCACTCATGGAAGATCTGTTCTGCTACTGAAAGTTTCAGAGACCACTTGTAAGGCATCAGAATAATCTGACTTAGCCTGTCCGCTAGAATGTTGGACTGTCCCAGAATGTGCATTGTGATGAGAAAGCAACCAGTGGAGATCACCCATTCCCACACTCTCATAGCCTCATGACAAAGGAGGGTAAGATCTGGTCCCTCCCTGTTTGTTGATATACCAGACCACTGACATGTTGTTTGACTGAGTTGCAATCATTCCCATAGAAAGAAAGGCATGAAGGGCCTGCAATGCTAGAAGGGCCGCCCTCATCTCTAGGACATTTATGTGCAAGCTGGTATCTACAGGGGACCACAGGCCTTGGACTCTCCTGCTCGAACAATGGCCCCCCACCTGAGATGAGAGGTGTCCATTGTCACTGTGGCTTGGGCTGGGGCTGGAACAAAGGGTTGTCCCTCCAAAATGTCCGGGGAATACATTCACCATATGAGGGACGACCAACAGACTCGACTGAGTTGAATTAGATATGCCAATGGCAGTTCCAACAGGGACCATTGTACAGCTAGAGTCTTCTGTAGAATTCTCATGTGTAACCGGGCACATGGGAGAAGAGTTATGGTTGCCGCCATTGAGCCTAAGGCCCTCAACACTGATTTCACCATTGGAAGATGAGAATGGTAGATCAGGGAGACATGCATTCTCAGGTTTTGTACTGTCTCCAAGGTCAGGAAGATTTTGCATTGTAGAATATCTATCCTGGTGCTAATATAGTCTATCACCTGTACAGGATCTAGGAGTGATTTGGATGCATTGATTGTGATCCCCAAATGTAGGGCAAGACTCAGGAAGTAATCCCTGGTTTGGGAGAGTAGACACCTGGTGGGAGCAGTGAGGAGCCAATCGTCCAGGTACGGATAGACCTGAATCCCCTGAAGCCCCTAGTGAGCCACTACTACCACCATCACTTTGGTGAACACCCTGTGGGCTGTGATGAGACCAAAAGGTAGGGCTCAAAATTGGTAATGATTGACTCCTAGCTGGAAGTGGAGGAACCTCCTGGAGCTGCTGTGCATCTTTATGTAATAGTAAGCATCCTGGAGGTCTAACAAGCACATCCCATCGCTCTTTTGCAGGTACGGCATAATGGACTGCAGTTTGACCATCCAGAACTTCTCTTTGGCAACTGACAGGTTCAGGGTAGAAAGGTCTAGAATGGGACTTAAGTCCCCCATTTTCTTTAGCACCAAAAAGAACCTGGAGTAGATGCCCGATCTGGACTGATCTGTGGGGACGGTTTTGATGGCTCGTTTTTCTAGCAGCTTGGAAATTTGCTGTGCTGCTGCCTCCCTATGCATGGGTGGTACATCTGGGAGGTGTTTGGGAAATTTGGGGGGACCCACAAAGGGGCTAGAGGATCCTTTGGATATGATCTGAAGCACCCAGCGGTCTGATGTTATGGACTCCCATACCGCTAGGTGCAAGAACAATCGTTCCCTGACTGCCTCCAGAGTAGAGCAGTTGGGCCACCCCTCAAGGTTGCTACCCGGGTCTGTCCGAGAAAGGTTCTCAAGACCAAAAATTCCTCGGAACCCCTCTGCCTCTGGGCCGGCATCCATTCTGACCCCCACTGCCTCTGGGGGAAGAAGAGTCCTGAGTGTCCCGGGAATACTATGACTTCTGGAACCACATCTTCTTTTACCCTCTCTGTTTCCTGGAAAAGGACCTTTGGGGGTTCAAGAAGCAGATCCCGATGGCAGACAGTGTCTTCCCATCCTTCTCACTCTGGACTAATGTCTCTTTGATGGTCTTACCAAAGAGAGTAGAGCCGTCATAAGGGGCATTGGCAAAGGATGCCTTGAAAGGTTCCGAAAATTGACATAATCTGAGCCAGGCGTTGCACCTCCTGGACATGCCAGACCCAGCCACCCTAGCCGCTCCTTCAGTAGCATGTGAAAGGAGTTGCATGGATGTGTTGGAGACTGCTTTCAAAGTGGCCATCCTTGGAGAACGAGACCCTGTCCTCCTGTGACATGGACTTGGGGGAGAGTCCTCCAGCTCTTTTACCAGGTCGCGTTGGAGTCTAGTGACATGGGCCGGATAGTTCAGTGCCCTAACTGAAAAGGTAGCTGTAGCATAAACCCGCTTCCCTCGGCAGTCCATCATCTGTGACTTTTGGTCAGGAGGATGAACTGAAGAACTCTCCTGAGGAAGTTCTTTCTTTGTAGCTGCTGCTACCACCATAGCATCTATGGGGGAGCCCTTGTTCCATGCTGGTCTGTCTGTGGGGGGACTCAAAATTTTGTTGGGTCTTTTTGGAATTGGTTCCATGATTTCTGGCTCCTTCCATGCCTGTGAGGTGACCAGGTCCACCAAAGAATCTGTGGGAGGGGGCACCCAGAAAGTAGATGGGCTCATGCCAAAAGCCTCCAGGAACACGGACTCGTCAGAAGAAGGTTTGGGGGCAGACCAACCTCCCCATTGGCGCAGGATTTCCATGATGTCTCCAAAGGAGACATCCTAGGGAGGTGACCTAGGGGAACCTTCCCCATTATCCAAGTCCGTAATCCTCATTGAGGGACTCATGGGAGTCCAAGTGTCTCTTCTTGCATGTATGCTTATGAGTCACCTCTCCAGTGGAGCTCTCAGTGGTGAATTCGCAAGTCACTTGTTCCTCAAGGGGAACCATATGGGGTTCTTCAAGCACAGGCTGTCCCTCTGGTAAAATGATGGGGACCATAGAAAGAGCTGAGGTGGTCTGGGTGGAGTCCAAGGGGGCAGTCAGGGGTCTCAATCCAGTGGAGAGAACCCTTTCTACCACATCAAATGCCGAAGGAGAGCAAATGTCCTGAGAAACCAATAAGGAGGCCAGGCTCCTCGGGTCCGATGAGAGAATTTCCATGATGTCTCTAAAGGAGACATCCTCAGGAAGTGACCTAAGGGAACCTTCCCTATCATCCAAGTCCGCATCCTCGGTGAGGGACTCAGGGGAGTACAAGTGCCTCTTCTTGCATGTATGCTTGTGAGGCACCTCTCCAGTGGGGCTCTCAGGGGTGAACTCGCAAGCCACTTGTTCCTCAGGGGGAACCATCTGGGGCTCCTCAAGCACAGGCTGTCCCTCTGATAAAATGATGGGGACCATAGAAAGAGCTGAGGGGGTCTGAGTGGAGTCTGTGGGGGCAGTCAGGGGTCTCGATCCAGCGGAGAGAGCCATTTCTACCATGTCAAATGCCAAAGGAGAGCGAACATCCTGAGAAACCAATAAGGAGGCCAGTCTCCCCGGGTCTGATGAAAGAATTGGAGTCAGGCCCGAAGTGGACAGAGCTCTGAGGGAGGGAACTTGGTCCAACAAAGGCGGAGCTGATGAAAAAAGTTCCACTCCCGCGGATCTGACACCCAAGCTTCAGCTCTGAGAGCAGCTTGGATCTGAGCTGGTTGGATCCGACATGCTCCGGGCAGCTGTCAGCATCAAAGAAGCAGTTACCGTCGGTGCCGATCCCCTGACTAAAGCCATCCTCGGATCCGAATACTCCAAACCTGGTGGACTGATCAGAGAAGAAGATATCGGCTGGAAAAAAGGAAGTGAGCTCCCCCTCCTGAGGGAGTGGGGGCTGGCAAGACCCCCATCTGGATCTGAGTATGGATGAACCTCCTCATCATTTTACCCATATCAACCTCAGACAAAGACCGGGTGAACCTCGACAAGGCCATGGGTTCCAACCTTGCGGGTCGGGGCACTGAAGCCCTAGAAGCTGAGCATGTCTTCTCCAGCTCTGGGGAGAACCTCGGAGATTGGAGCAGAGGGGAGTCACGGATCCGTAATGTTTTGACTGGTGTAGGGAGGTCTGAAGACCTCTTGCACTTTTCCCTCAACTTCGACTCTCTCTCCTTCTCTCTGCCCCTTTTCTGCTCCACTTCCACAGGTTTTTGCACAGAAGGTTGAGTCCCAGCCTGGGAGGGAGGGGAAGCCAGGGGAAGAGAAGAAAGAGAGGTGGCCACAGCAGCCGCTATGAATGAAGCTGAAGACAAGGCACCAGTCTCAGAAGGGGGAAGAAGGCCTTTCAGGGCCAACTTGGCCTTCCTATCTTTAATGGCACATGGGTTGAACCACGCACATATAGTGCAGTCTGTGCTCACATGGGCCACGCCCAACCACATAATACACAGAGTGTGGCCATCCACAGGGGATAACTTATGGCCACATTCAGTGCATCTTTTGAAAATAGGCTTGTCAGCCATAAGGTCAGAAGAAAGAATAACTATAAAAAAAGAAAAAATGTTATTCTTTCTTGCTGAGAACACCCACTCACCACACTCACACACAGAACACATGGGGGGGGGGGGAGCAAAAATACACACAACTACTCTAACTAAGCTAACTGCCCTAAAACTACAAAACTCAATGCACCAAGCGAGGGTAGGAGAAAGGGGAACCTACTCTATCACTATCTATATATTTAAAGAAAAAAGAGAGAGATTTTTAAAGATTTATCCACTGAAAAACCTGGAGCTCTAGAGATCACGATGCATAAGCAATTCGGGGCAAACGAGATCTGGGGGTTGAAAGGTAGTGAGGTGTATTATGGGTAAGGGGAGGAGCTTGGAGCTCAGAGCAGATGCTAGTAAAGTTGACGGCTTGGATCTGATACGGATCTGGTATCCTACAGGTTGAAGATCAAATGAAGTAAACTACTTCAGATGCATCACTCTACTTTCTGTCAGCTTTAAAGTATACACATCATTGTAGGCATGACTAAATCGAAAAGTTGGCTCTGAAACTAGAGGCCGATTTTGAAATATATATAAGTCTTAATGACTGGCCATGTTAAGATTCAAACAAAGTATACCTATAAGATTGTACAATAAATATAGCCTTATAGCAACTGGTTCTTACAGCTGAGTTAATAATGTAACAGTGACTGGCAATCAACAGCAAGGATGAAAGATGTCATCCAATCAAGTTAACAACTTCAGTGTACTATAATTAGTTAAAACTAAGGAAAGAACAACAAGAACAATGTTATCTGACTAAAACTGGCCTATCAGTGGGCCACTATATTGGCTCAAAGAGCCTACAGCCGATTCATTAAACAAACTACTACTATGTCTCTAAAGATAAAAATGAGACCACTTCATATCATGAAGCAACTATGGCATGCCTCCTAGATAATACCTAAGCATACACTTCAATTCATCTGCAGCACATACAACCAATAGCCATATTATTATAAAGAATGATCATAAAACCAGTAGAGGGTGAGTTTACCTAAATCTACCCAATCGCTAGACTAAATAAGTGATTGGTTAAAAAATATTCATTATGCAACGCACTCCAATCAAATGTGTAAATACAAAAAATAAACCTATGATAATCTCTTAGGTCTGAAGCATATAAACCCATACTCTAGCCAAGTTTCCAAATAAAGTAAAACACAACAGCAGTGCCAGATTATAATCCAACTGTTCAGGGCAACTATAAACACAAAACACCACAATCACAAACATCCAAATGGCCCCCCAAATGGCCAAACACCCAACATGGTAGCCATCAAAAGAAAACGCCCTTCAAGAATCATACATCAATGCTCCCGATATTTATAATTAATTACACTTACTGTCAGTAGATAAGAGCAACAGCAATGTTGCACACCTAATGATTAAACATGTAATTTATAGAAGTAATCAGATGGCAAGATGGCAAGACCTTTGAAGAGAGAGAGGCTATCAGACACTTAACTATATATCAGTAGCACCTCAACAAATAACACTGTAATAACAGCAATCTTAGCTACCACAATCATTTGACTAAGTAGTTAACTTCAAACTACAAACAGACCATATCAACGACTAAGGCCAATACTTAGGCTGACACAAAACCACAATAGTGGGGGAACATCAGACATTATGGAATGAAAACATCAACTCTCGTAATAGAAGCTAATCTATACAAAACAGTCATTGGAAATATAGTAATATATAGAATCTTTATATCTAATGAACTATCAAGTAAAATAAAAATATTTATTATTTTATTCATATACCCCCGACTATCAGAGTGAATTTTAAGGTCTTCTTTGATTTCACCTTAATAGAAAAGAATAATTATAATAGCTATAATGTCTAATGTTCCCCCGCTATTTTATATGCATATTGATTTGATTATTCGCCATTTGCTTTATGCACAGCAGCTTTATCTATGGCAGTCTTGACTAATCCTGTTACTGATTGTATTGTTCTTTGATTGGATGCTAGAGCTTTTTACTTGTCTTTGATAGGGTAAGACTTACACTATTTTGTGATTGGCAGGTTAGTTAGCTAAACTTATTAATTATACACAATTGATTTTTAAATTGATCTTTTAATTGTTCTCTGTTGTTTATTGAATATTTTGTTATTTGTTTCAGCTATATAAGGCTGTCCCTTCAATATATTTTTTAAATTGTCTGAAGAAGCAACCTTGTGTTGTGAAAGCACTTACCAAATAAAAAGTTTAATATTTTAATCTGGCCGTGTGCCGGCTCGTTAGTATTTATTTTCTTATAGTAGCTTTTTTTTTTCTGTTTTATTTGACTAACGAGATGTTAATCCGAGTAGCTGGTGTAACTTTTTAGCTTTTATTATTTAAAAATTACTTGTAACAATTCCTATTCATTTTTATTAGGTAACATGTAAATCCCAGCCAAATATTCTAATGTACCTAGTATAACTTTATTCATGTGATAACCTTTTTTTCTAAAAGACAATTTAAACATTTTCCAAAACATTGCAACATTCTTCATGCATTTTAATACATTCACCCATTGCTCTTCCACCAGCCTTTTTCTTCCAAATTTCATACATAGAACAGAAATTTCTGCCATCAAAAAATAAAACCCAAATATCTTAACTACATCTCCTATCCCCTTACTCTTTTCTTTACTTGTACTCAAGCCAAATGTCTCTAGTAATATCCCCACATCCTCCAAAACCTCACTCATAAAAACCTTATTTTTTGCAACTATGACCAAATCATCTGTATAAGAAATTGAAACAGAAATAACCTACTCTTTACTTTAAAAATATTTAGCACATTTGTATTTTTTTCAGTCTGCCCAAAAGTAACATTCCTAATTTTCATAAACAAAATACCACTTACGGAACCCCACCTTCCTGCTTAACACCTCTTTTCAACTCAGTCTTTCTTTTCATAAGCCATAATCAGTAGTCACAAAAAACTCCCTTTTCCCATGTATATTTAATATATTCCGTAATTGCTTATTTTCTCTACTATCAAAAACGTTCATAATATCACAAAACACCAACTTCACATCACTCTGTTTCTTTAAAATATCATCAACCACTTCCTTCACTATCCATACTATTTCCTGACTCTGTCTTTCCTTAATTTCATATATTCATTCTTACACATAGTCTTCCATAATTTTCTCAATTCTTTTGTGCATTGTTTTCATCAGCATTTCAGAATCCATATTATTCATCATTATTGGATGCAAATTCTTAATATCTTTCTTATCCCTTCAAATATTCCAGTTGTATTCCTTGTTCTATCTAACAGACAAAAACATTTTTTCTATTCCCTCTCATCTCCTTATATATTTTATATCCTGTCCCATCACTACTTGAGATTGAATCAACCTTTACCCCTCCATCCACTTCTTGCATACCAATACTTTTATCTAATTGTTTTAACAATTGCACATTAATATATTTTATTTCCCAAAAGCTATCATCTTTCTTTACAATACAATATACCTATAAAGTGCCTTATCACAATATCCATAATTAGTCATTGTGCAAAGCTATCACACTCTGCTTTGTCATTCAGTACTCTGATTAGACTTCCTTTATTGCTTTTGTAATTTGATAAGAAAGGAGAAACCTCCTCTTTTCTTCCTTTTAAATAATTCCACTCCTTATACAACTTAAAAAAAATCCTCAATTTTTTTCATTCAAATTTCTTTTATTTTCCAAAAAGAAAGTATAATTTTCTTTCATCAACATACCTGTATTCATTTTGACAAGCCAGTCTCATTTCCTTTTCTATGACAACATACATCCTTTTACATTTTTCTTTAAATGCCACCTCCCACTAATTCCAGCATCTGTACACAACTCTCATTGCAATATGGTCCTCACATAACTGTTCTAACTCTATCTTGAGCAACTCACAATTCAAATTATTGCATGTCATTTTCTTTCCCTTCACTTATAACTTTGTTTTCCCCAACTCAACAAATTATTAAATGATCCAAAAACCCATAGTTCAACTTTTAACTTCCTGTTACTCCACTGAAATAATAAAATAACCTTCTCTGTTCTAAAATAACCATTAAAAAGTATATTATTTCCTTGCTCAACATACAATTGTCCCAATTTAAAACTTTTCTAACACCTGCCGAAACCTTATTTTATCTTCCCCAATATCACAATTCAAATTTTCCATAATGATTGTTCTTAGAATACTTTCTGCTACTTTATGGATATAATATTCTGTATGATTATTGTTATTCTCCTTAAAGGCCTGCATCCAAAATCCAAGTTTCTCCTTGTTTCTTGAGCTTCTCCCCTGTTTCAACTTCCCTTTCCACTTTAAATTATATTTTTCTGCTTGTGCTATGTATAGGAGCCTTAACTGTGTAGCTCTGAAATACCCCTTCAAATTGGGTAATTCCAATCTGCCCTGTTCTACTGGAAGGATCTGCTTATCCCACTTGACTCTTGCCATCTTCCCCTCGAAGATAAACTCCTTTAGCTCTGTATTAATTGTTATCTACAACTTCTCCTCTGGTTAATAGAAGTATGCCTGACCTATGTATTGTTAATCCATTAATTACAACATATGGAAATAATTATTAAGATCTCTTTTGACACAGTATATGCTTAAATATATATTAAGCTATAAACTACACCCCGATTAACAAATCTATTACATTTACCCTCCCTAGTTCAACAGCTATCAAATCCATCATCTTTACATCATCCTTTTTCCATAATAATGCCATCCCAGAACACCTGTCTACACTGACTTCACACAGTGTTATTGCCCCCCACATCCACCTACATTCTCTCATTCTGCCTTATAAAATATGTCTAATAAAACAATGATATTCAGATTTTGCCTTCTGCACCATTCTAGCACAAGTGACCTCCTTAAGGAAATAGCTCGGTCTAGAGTAGCATCTTGCCTTCATCAAGAATAATGCCTAGATACCAAGAGAAGATAATTAGCTTTAACAACTGGTTGAGAAGTTAGTGACATTCTGTGGAGGTCCAGTATGTGCTGACCTGGAAAAAGATAGTTCAATATTCATGGTTCATAGTTTAGTACTAGGCTAACTGCCCTTGTGGGCCGTTTTTGAGCCTAGCCAATTATCCCAAGTGAGAATCAAACCTTGTGTCTGCAAGGTAAATACCTTAACCATTATGCCAAACCCCCTTCCTGGCAGATAAAGAATTACTGTTTCACCATCAATGCCTTCCACCACTCATACCAGCCTTGCCATACTAAGTAAAGCCTTTACTGCCCCATAGTGCCTTTTTAGGCAGTGTCTCCCTGCTGGACATTCCTACAGAGCAAACTCAAACTTAAGTTCAGACAACATCATGGTGACACTATTCAAATCTATGAGTTTTAATAGAAAGATACACAGAACTTGAGGTCCTCCTGCAACTCATATTCATAACCCTCTCCCACAGGACAGAATACCACTGCATAGGTTCATAGGTTCATAGATTAGTACTAAGCTAACTGCTCTTGTGAGCCATTTTAAGCCTAGCCAATTATCCCGTGTGAAACTCAAACCCCACACCTTGTGTTTGTAAGGCAAACACCATAACCATTAGGCCACCCTCCCAACCCCTCTCATTACCCTCACCATGGCAAATTGACTTCCATCCCACAAAGAACCACCCTTCTTTTAGGAAAAATTATATTTAAGCTCATCAGTATTGAATCCTTTTACATTCTTTGGCAGCAGACTTTCACAAAAAGGCTAACCTCCTCCACCCCAAAGTCATTCTCTATAATCATCCCTACACTGTAGGAAGTTATTCCTGTACATATAAGGGATGCACTGTCCTTCACCACATTTGAGGAAGAATTAAAGGCATATCTCTTCAAACAAGTACATTATATGTGCAACCATAACGGTAATGTCACATAGACCCAAATTAGACCCCGACTGCCAGCAATCTGTAACAGGTTCTAACATAACTGCACATTAAGTTACATCCCATGGAATTATATGTGTCTCTTTACATCTGAGCAGTCCAACTTTGAACTTAAAACAGATACCCTTTTGTTTACAAGACACTTCAATGTTACAAATTAAAACCTGGGCTATGTATTCATTTAAGTTGCTTTGACTATTTTTACATATTATAATTTGTCTGTATCGATTACCCGTTGTATAACCTTGCTCTTCTTGTTATTGTTTTGTACATTTTCCATCTGGGTAAAACCTGAAAATGGTCCATATGGATCAGTGCACTACCCTGGCTAACAAACAGGATCATAAATAATTATATACATGGAGGGACATGCTAGTAACTATCGAGCAGCTGCTATGTCGATGCCACTAATGTTGGCACACTTCTGTGCATGGTCAGAGGCTATTCACTGTCCATACAACATGTAAAACAGTGTTTCTGCAGTGAGGCTACTTCCCATGTGTGGGTTTCTGCTAATTATTTATTCCCTCTCCAAGAATGTACAATTGCCAGGGAAAGACCAGATTCACCAAACTCTGGGGATTGTGCAGTCTCACACAACTGTAGACAATCTGTTCTGTTGACTAAAGCAAGTTGACAAAACAGAGGTTGATTTTAGCTTAAACTGACTAGTATCAGGTAAACCACATACATGCATACATGCATACATACATAAATAAATATCAAAACACACACATTATTGCTAGTGAACTTTAGTTAACCAAGCACTGAATGATACAAATACACCTCTAAAAATGAATATGGTTAGCATTTTAGAGACTTTGTTAATGCCAATGCATTCAAGCAAACTGTAAAATTAGGCTCTAATATCCTTGACCAGATCTTTGCCATCCTAGCCCTGTAGCCCACCCTACGGCCCTTCATTCCTAGTTAAATCTGACCACAAATGAGTAATCTTCACTGACAGATCTAGTGGTATCACTCCACCACAGAATGAAACCATCCTTAGGTATATCTCTATGGCAAACATACTTCAGCTTGTAGAAGACCTATGCAAAATTCCTGACCATCTGTAGCAAATGGACTCACATGACAGAGCTGCCATATTTACCTTCAAATTTTGCTAGGATCTAAACAGCTGCATAGAAGAGTCTGTGCCCATCTTTCCTAACTATAATGGTAACTTCAGTTATAAACCTCTCTGGTGGAACTCCCATATTAATAATCTATATAACAAAAGAAGGAAATAATGACAAGTTCTAAGAAATCCTTATCCTCGTACTTCAAAAACACACTGAAAAATGCCACTAGGGAACTTACGAGCACTATTAGAAATATAAAGCAGACTACAAAGTTAAGGTCACTCCAGGTACCGGAGGAGACTACACAAAACCACACTGAAAAATGCCATCAGGGAACTTACGAGCACTATTAGAAATATAAAGCAGACTACAAAGTTAAGGTCACTCCAGGTACCGGAGGTGACTACACAAAACCACACTGAAAAATGCCACCAGGGAACTTATGAGCACTATTAGAAATATAAAGCAGACTACAAAGTTAAGGTCACTCCAGGTAC
The DNA here is from genome assembly GCF_019279795.1 of Protopterus annectens. Taxonomy (NCBI): domain Eukaryota; kingdom Metazoa; phylum Chordata; order Ceratodontiformes; family Protopteridae; genus Protopterus; species Protopterus annectens. The sequence goes on from NC_056747.1 coordinate 1,135,458,968, forward strand.
CGGAGGTGACTACACAAAACCACACTGAAAAATGCCACCAGGGAACATACGAGCACTACTAGAAATATAAAGCAGACTACAAAGTTAAGGTCACTCCAGGTACTGAAGGAGACTACACAAAACCACACTGAAAAATGCCACCAGGGAACTTACGAGCACTATTAGAAATATAAAGCAGACTACAAAGTTAAGGTCACTCCACGTACCGAAGGAGACTACACAAAACCACACTGAAAAATGCCATCAGGGAACTTACGAGCACTATTAGAAATATAAAGCAGACTACAAAGTTAAGGTCACTCCAGGTACTGAAGGAGACTACACAAAACCACACTGAAAAATGCCACCAGGGAACTTATGAGCACTATTAGAAATATAAAGCAGACTACAAAGTTAAGGTCACTCCAGGTACCGAAGGAGACTACACAAAACCACACTGAAAAATGCCACCAGGGAACTTACGAGCACTATTAGAAATATAGGTTCATAGGTTGGTACTAGGCTATCAGCCCTAGTGCCAATACAAGCCTAGCCATAACAATTCCCTGGCTATTTCTTCCCACACTATTTACTTCCCTGGTCCCCTGTCTAGCAGGGTGACTGATGTGATCCCCGGGGTGAATTTCTTTTCTCCCATCCAATCGCCAAGGTTCCTTTTGAAGAGGGCCAAAGAGGCACTCTGCTTGACATGTATGGGCAATCTATTCCAGAGTCTGGGGAGTCTCTGGGTCAGGAACCTATCCCTCCAGCATGTTTTGTTTATTGTGATGACAAGGTTTAGATCCCTGGAACGTGTGGCTCTGAGGGATTGGGATTTCTTTACGTGTAGCATGTCCAACAGCTCTGGGTTTGACATGGCCTTGTATGTTAAGCAGAGATCGCCTCTGAGTAGACGATATGCGACAGAGTATAGCTGGAGTTTTTTAAGGCGGTCAGTGTAGGGCATCTGCTTTAGGCCTGTGATTCTTTTAGTGAGGTATTTCTGCAGCCTTTCCATTTGTTGCAGATGTCTTGAGAGGTACATACCAAACGGGGCGTTGTATTCTATAATGGGTCTAATGAGGGATGAGTACAGTAGGACAATGACCTCCTTTTTTCTGGATGAAAAGCCCTTAGTGATGAGGTGTGCCACATAGAAGGATTTCCTGACTGTTGTGGCGATGTGGTTATCGAAGGTGAGACCACTGTCCACCTGTGTCCCTAAGTCCCTTATCACACTTTCGGTGTTTAGTGTACTGCCACCTATATGGTAATTCACAGATATATGTTTTTTCCCAAAGGGGATAACTATACATTTCTTGGCATTGAGCTTGAGCCCATGGCTCTGGCACCAAGCATCTGTTTCAGTAAGCCCTTTTGTAGAGTATCCACATCATTTGGGAATTCAATAATGGCTCCCAGTTGGCAGTCATCTGCGAACTTTGTTAGCCAGAGTCCCTTAGTGTTGGCCTGTAATTCAGAGAAGTAGATGTCAAACAAGAGCGGTCCCAGGACTGAACCCTGAGGTACTCCACTTGTCACTTGTCTGGAGCTCGATTTGGAGTTGGCTACTTTTACAGTGTGGGTTCTATCAGTAAGCCAGTTAGCAACCCATTGGGTGATGTAACCAATTACCGCCCCATAGCTATTCTCGCTCCATGCTCCAAAATACTAGAGAGATGCATACACTCTCAGGTCTCACACTACCTCCTTACTAACAACCTCCTTTCCAGTACTCAGCATGGTTTCCGACCAAACCATAGCACCACCACTGCCTTACTCTCCTTTACTAACACTATCCTTCAGCATAAAAACAATGGCTATCTCTCCTCTGCTACTTTCCTAGACCTATCTAAAGCATTTGACATGGTCCCACACAAACAACTTGTCTCTGTCCTCAATAACCTATCCTTCTCACAATCAGTCACCAACTGGTTTCAGAGTTACCTGTCTGACCACCAACAATCTGTTGTATGGCAGAATGACATATCTCCCCAACTACCTGTCTCCATAGGGGTTCCCCAAGGATCCATCCTTGGACCCCTACTTTTCTCTGTTTACACCAATAATCTAGCCTCTGCCACCAAACATGGCACACTCATCCAATACGCAGATGACTCAACCATCATCTGCTCAGTCCAGTCCCTACCCAAACTGCAAAAAGCCACACAGGAAGCATTTTCCTCTGTTGAAACATGGTTATCCGATGCCCAATTAATACTCAACCCAAACAAAACTAAACTACTCATCTTTCAACCCACCAAACATACTCAAAACAACTCTCACTTTAACATCACAGCAAAAGACAACACCACTATATACCCAACTGAACACACCAAATTGCTAGGAGTGGAAATAGACAATAAACTAAAATTTGACATTCACATATCCATGACCATAAAAGAGTCCACAAAATACTAGGAGCATTATACAGAAATAAACAATTTCTCACCAAAGCAGCAAAGATTTCAATAGCAAATTCCCACCTTATCTCCACCCTACTTTATGCCTCTCCAGTATATACCAACCTAAGGCAATGTGATCTAAACAAGCTAGAGACCTGCTACAACAAAATCGCCAAATTCGCCACAGGGGCATCCTACCATAGTCACCACTGTCTCTCACTTGCTGAACTGGGCTGGATTGAACTCCCTCACCTCCTTCAGTGGTATCAACTCTCACTCGCCCACAAACTAGTAAACCATCCACTAAATGTCCCATCCCTCCAGAATCTACTCCAACCCTATCGCACCACCAGACCACTAAGATCCAGCAACAAAAATCACTTGCAGATCACTAAAGCCAATAACTCTGCTGGTGAAGCACTATTCTCTTGCGCCATAGCCAAATTATGGAACTCACTCCCACCCACAATTACCTCCGTACCATCATGCACCAACTTCAAAACTTTATTAAAAGCGCACCTAAAAACATGCTGGCTATGCCCTTGCAACTCCCACTCTAATATCATCCACCCCATCCAACTACTACCTTTCTTTCACCTCCACTAACTACCTTGATGATAGCAAGCTCAGATGCTCATAAGCCTAGTACTTATTATACAGCAGGAACTTCTCATTGTTACATTTGTTAATGCCTGTTATGTACTTCACAGATAAAGATTCTAGTTGTCTACTGATGTACTATGTTCTTCATCTGTAAATATCTTGTAAGTAATTTCTATGTTAAATTGTTAATCGCTATGTAATCCAATGTAACTACTGTCTGTTTATTTTACTGTGGAGCTTTTCTCCCCGGGCCTCCACTGAAAATGGACCCACGTCCAGTTGGACACTCCCGGTCAACAAATTTAAATAAATAAATAATAAAAATAAATAAAATGCCCAGCTTATTAAGTTTATCTATGATTCCAGAGTGGGGGGTGGTGTCAAAGGCCTTGGCAAGGTCTAGATAGGCTGTGTGGACCACCTTACTCTTGTCGATGGCTCTGGAGACTGATTCGAAGAAGTCAATCAGGTTCAGGAGAGAAGATCGGCCCTTCACGAACCCAAACTGGGTGGGGTCCAGTGTTTGAAGGTTGCCAATGTCTTTGTTTATAAGTTCCATGATAATACGCTCCATGGCCTTGCAGATAAGGCTTGTCAGACTGATGGGACGGTAGTTTCCGGGATCCAAGGTGGATCCCCCCTTGTGGAGTGTGATAACTGCAGCTCTGCGCCACTCAGTGGGCATGAAACCTGAGATGAAGCTATGATTAAGCATGACACTTAGGTGAGGTGTCAGTTCATATTGTAGTTCATGTAGTACACAGCCCGGGATGTCATCTGGTCCCATGGATGCTGTATTCTAAGCTTTGGAGAGTGCATTTTTTACCTGTGTGGCTGTTATTACCGGAATTTGGCAATCTTCCGGTATTGACATGGGCCATTTAGGGGGTGAGACGGGGGTGAAGTTGGCACTGAATCAGTCTGCCAGGATATTGGCAATATCCTTGGGATCAGTATATTTAATGCCATTCTGTTTTAGCTCAGAGCAGATCTGAGCATTGCCATTTAGATTCTTGACATAGTTATAGAATGCATTGTGGTTGTCTTTGGAATCTTTGGCAATTTTATTTTCGTAACTAGCTTTGGAGGATTTTATGAGGGATCTCAGTTTCTTACTGAGGCTGGTAAGGGAGTATTTTGCATCCTGGGATTTTCCTCTTTTCTGCAACAGCTTCTTCCTTATGTTGTACAGTTTGTTTATGGCAGGGGACCACCAGATTGGCTTCCTTTTTTTGGATGAGAGCATGATTGGGATGGCACGATTCATGCATGAGTGGATGTGCTCGTACAGTGCCTTAGTGTAGGATTCAGCAGGTGAACTTTCAGTCCCTGTCTGCATGGGTGTCATGAAGTTTGTCACTTATGACTTGAGTAGCATGAAGTTGGCTTTGAAGAAGTTTTTTTATGGAGGTTTCCTTACTGGGGGGTGGGGGTGGGATGTGGATGTTAAGGGTTATGGTAAGACCTAACTAACGAGGGGGTGACCATAGGTGTGGAGCATCGATTTCCCATGTTGGTAATGACCAGGTCTAGGATATTGGAGCCCCTGGTGGGACTATGGATTAGTTGATCCAGGGCATTGGAATTTATGAATTCCAAGAACCGTTGGGCAAAAGTGTTGGTACATGAGTAGTTTTCCCAGTTAATGGCAGGGTAGTTAAAATCATCCAGTATTAGGGTGTCTGGTTGTATCTTAATATTTTCCAGTATATTTAGAAAGGTGTAGTGAGAATCTTGGGACATGGTGGGGGATCTGTAGCAAGCTACAATTTGGATTGCAGTCTTATCTAGTGTTAGTTGCACCTGGAGAATTTCAGATGCATTGTGTTGGGCAACTAGCCTGGTGGTGTGAATATCCTTGGTGAATATTGACACTCCTCCACCTTTAGTGTTTCGGTCCTGGTTTGGTGGCCGAAAAGTGTGGTAAGAGTTGTAGCCTAGTATTGCAGGGGTGCTCGCTGGAGCCTTGAACCAGGTCTCAGTTACTGCACAGATATCGATGTTCTCCATTTTTAGGAGTGCCTCGAGAGAGTGCATTTTGAGGTTTAGACTTCTAGCATTGAGTAGCATTACCTTCAGATTTTGCATGCTTGTACCTGTTACGGTGGTGGTTTTGTCCTTTGAACTTTGCCTAAAAAAGGCACTATTAGGGGTGGCAAGATCCTTAGCCAGTAACCTGAATCTCAGGGGTGACAGGTGCAGGCCATCTCTGGCAAAGCATCGTGGTCTGTCAATCATGTCGCCCCAGACAGACAGATACTGGATCCCCTTTGAATGACACCAGAAGCTTAGCCAATTGTTGAAGTCAATCATTTTGTCCTTATATTGTGGTATCATTCTGGGCGAAGGCAGGATGCTACTCAGGGCTAGGGTCATACCTGCCTGGGCCACATGATCTGAGAGCTCTTCCATGTCTCTTTTCATGTAGTCCAGGGAGGTACGTCTCAAGTCATTCACTACAACATGGACAATGACGGAGTCATATTTGTACTTGTTGTGGAGAGAGTTGAGTGCATGCGTTATGTGGCGGATCCTGGCACCCTACAGGCAGCTGACTATAATTTTCTCCTTGTTCAACATGGTGAGAAGGACATCAGTGTGCCGGACTATAGAGTCACCTATGACTAAAGTGTTAGGTACGCTGTCTTGCCTTAAGGGCTGTTGCTGGGTGGCACACTGGTGTTGTGAACTATGTGACACTTTGGTTGTGACTGGTGTTTGTTTGCGTTTCAGCTTCAGAGGTCCATGTTGCTTGGGCAGGTTACAGTTAAAGGACTCTGCATATGTGGATTTAGTGTTGCTATATGTGGGTGTTGGTGGTGTGGGTTTAGAAGGGCTATGTGTTGCTTGAGGTGTAGTGTTGGTGTTAACCTTCTCCTCTTGACTGTCTAGCACAATCTTGGGTGGAGAGGGCTTTGCTTCCATTTTGGCTATGTAAGTGCATTTCTCACAGGTTGTAGTGTTGGGTGGTAGGAGGAGAGGGTTGTCTGTGTACATCAGGCAATTGCCGCATTGCCCCAGTATGCCCAGATTCACCAGGTGGACAGGAGAAATCACCGGAAGCTGACCCCTGGACATGCCTGGCTTGGTGCTTTTTTTTTTGTAAAGTACAGGAGCTGTTTTCCCTTACCTTAGCAGACTACAAAGTTAAGGTCACTCCAGGTACCGAAGGAGACTACACAAAACCACACTGAAAAATGCCATCAGGGAACTTACGAGCACTACTAGAAATATAAAGCAGACTACAAAGTTAAGGTCACTCCAGGTACTGAAGGAGACTACACAAAACCACACTGAAAAATGCCACCAGGGAACTTACGAGCACTATTAGAAATATAAAGCAGACTACAAAGTTAAGGTCACTCCAGGTACCGAAGGAGACTACACAAAACCACACTGAAAAATGACACCAGGGAACTTACGAGCACTATTAGAAATATAAAGCAGACTACAAAGTTAAGGTCACTCCAGGTATTGAAGGAGACTACACAAAACCACACTGAAAAATGCCACCAGGGAACTTACGAGCACTATTAGAAATATAAAGCAGACTACAAAGTTAAGGTCACTCCAGGTACCGGAGGAGACTTCACAAAACCACACTGAAAAAAGCCACCAGGGAACTTACGTGCACTATTAGAAATATAAAGCAGACTACAAAGTTAAGGTCACTCTAGGTACTGAAGGAGACTACACAAAACCACACTGAAAAATGCCATCAGGGAACTTACGAGCACTATTAGAAATATAAAGCAGACTACAAAGTTAAGGTCACTCCAGGTACCGGAGGTGACTACACAAAACCACACTGAAAAATGCCACCAGGGAACTTACGAGCACTATTAGAAATATAAAGCAGACTACAAAGTTAAGGTCACTCCAGGTACCGGTGGTGACTACACAAAACCACACTGAAAAATGCCACCAGGGAACTTACGAGCACTATTAGAAATATAAAGCAGACTACAAAGTTAAGGTCACTCCAGGTACCGGTGGTGACTACCCAAAACCACACTGAAAAATGCCACCAGGGAACTTACGAGCACTATTAGAAATATAAAGCAGACTACAAAGTTAAGGTCACTCCATGTACCGAAGGAGACTGCACAAAACCACACTGAAAAATGCCACCAGGGAACTTACGAGCACTATTAGAAATATAAAGCAGACTACAAAGTTAAGGTCACTCCAGGTACCGAAGGAGACTACACAAAACCACACTGAAAAATGCCACCAGGGAACTTACGAGCACTATTAGAAATATAAAGCAGACTACAAAGTTAAGGTCACTCCAGGTACCGAAGGAGACTACACAAAACCACACTAAAAAATGCCACCAGGGAACTTACGAGCACTATTAGAAATATAAAGCAGACGACAAAGTTAAGGTCACTCCAGGTACCGAAGGAGACTACACAAAACCACACTGAAAAATGCCACCAGGGAACTTACGAGCACTATTAGAAATATAAAGCAGACTACAAAGTTAAGGTCACTCCAGGTACCGAAGGAGACTACACAAAACCACACTGAAAAATGCCACCAGGTAACTTACGAGCACTATTAGAAATATAAAGCAGACTACAAAGTTAAGGTCACTCCAGGTACCGAAGGAGACTACACAAAACCACACAGAAAAATGCCATCAGGGAACTTACGAGCACTATTAGAAATATAAAGCAGACTACAAAGTTAAGGTCACTCCAGGTACCGAAGGAGACTGCACAAAACCACACTGAAAAATGCTACCAGGGAACTTACGAGCACTATTAGAAATATAAAGCAGACTACAAAGTTAAGGTCACTCCAGGTACCGGTGGTGACTACACAAAACCACACTGAAAAATGCCACCAGGGAACTTACGAGCACTATTAGAAATATAAAGCAGACTACAAAGTTAAGGTCACTCCAGGTACCGAAGGAGACTGCACAAAACCACACTGAAAAATGCCACCAGGGAACTTACGAGCACTATTAGAAATATAAAGCAGACGACAAAGTTAAGGTCACTCCAGGTACCGAAGGAGACTACACAAAACCACACTGAAAAATGCCACCAGGGAACTTACAAGCACTATTAGAAATATAAAGCAGACTACAAAGTTAAGGTCACTCCAGGTACTGAAGGAGACTACACAAAACCACACTGAAAAATGCCACCAGGGAACTTACGAGCACTATTAGAAATATAAAGCAGACTACAAAGTTAAGGTCACTCCAGGTACCGAAGGAGACTACAGATCTTTTGTCAGTTATGTCAGGAAATTAAGGAGTAATATTCAACAATGAAGTGAACCCATTTAAAACATTATCGCACATTCTGATCCCAAGGATATAGCCAATATATTGGCTGATGAATGTAGCGTTAACTTTTTCCCACCTACCCATAGTGTTTTAAAAACTAACCCTGAACATTTAGTTTCCCCTGAAATTACCTTGGAACAGGTCTTGGAGTCACCATTAAAGGCAAAAAATAATAATAATTCTATGGGGCCAAACAACATACCAGGCTGCATTCCTGTCAGTACCAGGTATGCGTTACCTAAGCCTCTACTTAATCTGTTCAACCTTTGGCTATCCTCAGGGCTTGTCCCTGGTGTATGGAGACAGCCACTGTGACTTTCTTACAAAATGGTGGCCCCTCTACAGACCCAGGTAATTTCAGGCCCTTAAGCCTCACTAGCCTTATATGCAAATCCATGGAATGCATTATAGCAGAACTCATTTATACAGACATAGGCAGCCTAACTGATATAGACCCCACTCAGTTTAGTTTTGTAAAGGGCAGGTCCTGTCTAGTAAACCTTGTAAACTTTTTTGAAAAGGTTATAGAGACTGCAGATTGTGGTCGATCCATGCATGCTGCTTACCATTACATGACCAAGGCCTTTGACACTATCCATCATGCTGCTATTACTGAAAAGTTAGACAAGTTAATATAACCCCCCTGGGTTGTTTCTTTGGTTGCAAACTAGCTATCCAACATATTTCATGTTGTGAATATTGCTGGTACCCTCTCTGAATGTAAAATTGTAACTACTGGGATAACACAGGAATCGGTGCTGGGCCCTCTTCTGTTCAGCACTTATTTTGTAGACATCCAAGTCAATATTCTGGAAGTGTGGTTGGTAACTGTGTACTGTTATCTATTCATCCATTGCCACTAAAGTGTTCTAAGAAAGCCTATAATATGTGCGTACCTGGTGTACTGAAAATGGCTCCAAGATAAATGTAAAAAAAAGTGCAGCATAGTAGCATTCAGCAAACTGCTGCTCCCATCACACATGCACTCTCCCATCACACATGCACTCTCCCATCACACATGCACTCTCCCATCACACATGCACTCTCCCATCACACATGCACTCCTATTCAGACATCTATGGTCACAAAAAATCCTGAGGACTTAATGTCTATGACTCTCACATCTGATTATCATCTGTCCATGATAATCAGTAAATCTTTGCATCTGGACTAGTTATTTTTCAAGAGATTATCTACAAGATCCAAATAAGTTATCTTTCCTTCGTACTTCTCCCTTATCTGAGCCATCACTGAAGGCAGTGCCTCGTTTGGTATGTACAAATGTATTTATTTAACCTTTGTTGAGTGAGTTAGTCCCACTAGGCTAGTGTTATCTTTTCAGGGAAGGCCAGAGGAGGTATTTGTACTACTAAGGGCAATGGAAGACTTCCCCTACCCTTTTCAATATGTGCCATGGGATCTTTTACATCCACATGAGCTACTACCAGCTCAGGCAGATGGGAGCTCAGTTTAACATCTCATGTGAAGGATGACACACTCAGGAGTGCAGCACCCCTCTTATGCTGCACTGTCATTTCAGCAATCAATCTACCTGGTGTGGGAAGAGAACCCACAGCTTTCCACATCAAAGGAGAGAATGCTAACTGTTGCACACACTGCTGTATTAAGGCATATCATTCAACTGGAAAGACTTCAACTATTGTTAACCAAGAAAATTAAAGGCCTTAAAGTACTAGAACTGTCCTTACACTCAGTAGCCTACCAGCTGCTCCTTAACTGTCCTTACACGCAGTAGCCTACCAGCTGCTCTAACTTGACTTGTGTCTCACTTTTCAACTATGCCCATGAAAGACCCACTCTTATTTGACCTCATATTTCTTTGCAAACTAGTGCCTCTACAAATACCCATATTAGGGACCCAAATCTACACCAACAAATTAACAAGATTCCTTGGTGTGATAGAATTCTAACTCAGTGTATTCCCAGAATATGGTATAAGTTATCACTACAGGTCAAGCAATGTGATACTTTACTGCCATTTATTGTAGCCGTGACATTTGGATGTGTAGATACAAATTTCACTGGGACTGTTACATACGATCCTGCTTGATTTGGGAGGGGAGCACCACTAAGTGCTTGTAAAGGGTAGACAGAACTTTTTAGTGTGTCTGCTTAAAGGAGTATATAGTTAGGGATCTTATGGTTTCTGGGATTGCTTGCCTTGTATTGTATTATTCATATGCTCCTAAGATCAAACAGGTTTATCCCCCATGAAATAATGACAAGCTTAGCAGATGGCACTCCATTGCACGACATTCTTGCAAGACATATTCATTTATTTAAGGATATCTTTAAGTATCAGTGCAACATTGTATGAGACAACTGAATAATAATATACATTTGGTCAAATTTTGTATTTCTAAATTTTAGTTCCCTGAATAGGTGAAAAATATTTTCCCCAATGTACAGCAACCACAGAGTTCATTTTAATGAGTGGAACAGGATGCAAAACCTCTTCCCTCTGGGTTGTGAGGTAAATTGCTCCCACTAAAAAGACTTTCCAGCGCATTTTTGAATACCATTTCAAAGTTTTTTTAACTGCTTTTGAATTTTCTCTATCCATTTATTTGTTTACCTAAGATGGTGTGATAAGTGTGATTCCATCTGTCCATCCATCCAGCCAGCCAGCGATTCACAACCCCTTTTTCCCATATGGAGTCAGGGTGCATCTTCCACAGTGACAATCATCTAGACCCAAAGTTTATACCACTGTGTGGCTAGTCTTGCCATGTCTGTTTTTCCAGCCCCCCCCACACACACACACGCACATAGACACTCACACCTGTGGCCAATATAGAGTGTCCAGTCCACCTATTGCATGTCCTTGAAATGTGGCAAGAAACTGGAGCACCCAGAGAAAAGCCATGCAAACACAGGCAGGACATGTAGACTCCACAAAGAATGCATCCAAGCCGAGAGTTGAACCAGGGAACCTCTTGATGTGAAGGAGCAAGAGTATCTGCTGTACCACTGTTCAGCCTGCTCTCACCAAATAATGGATGTAATTATTGCAAATAGTGCTGTGTTTGTATGTAGAGAGTGTAAAAAAAAACTGCTGTAAGTAAAAAGTGTTTCCTTTAAGCTTATCATGTTAGTAGAAGGGCTTCTTTAAGAACAGAGAGGAACTTTTGTTGTTTTAGCAAGAGATGTTCATATCACTTTAAATAACAATGTTACTTTAAAAGTAGAGACAAATGTTGCTGTATTAGCCAGAGAAGGTTTTCTTAATGAAACAACTAATGCAGTATACAACATACATCTAAACTGTCCAGATTTTCACAGAATGTCCAGATTTTTGGCTCATAGTTTTGATTTGTTCCTCATAAAATCTGTGGTTTTCTGACAAATCACTGCAATAATCTGAGAATTGAAGTCACTAAATAATGATATGAATTTGAGTTTCAAACTTTAAATCCTTCAGAAAATGTATGTTAAACAAATTACTCTAGCAACTTAAGGAAGGCTAAAGTAAGCCCATTCAGAGACTATTATTTGCCCTTTTTAGAGAGGGATATGATATATGGAGCAGCAGCTCTGGAAGAGAGAGAAAGTAGATTTTTTTGGATGTTAATTTGTTTGATAAAAGTGGTTTTATTATTGGTACAAAAATGTTTAGGAAACCAGTTAGTTTAAATTCATTTTTTACATAATAAAAGCTTTCATCCAGAACAGACATTTACCTGTTGGTGAATACAACAGAGAAATATATTGCTGTTCTAGTTAAACAGATTACAAAATGGAATATATTAACATCACCTCAGTGGTTTTATATAGGAAATATTGTACTGATGACATGAAAAGGACTTATTGGAAAGCCAGCAATAGGGAATGATCTGAGAATAAAAGTTTAATTATTTAAGAAGTGACAAATATAGGAAACATGATGTTGTTTTTTATTACGGTATTGAGTATGATTTTCTGAATGCCTGAAAAAAATATTTTCAAAAAAGCTTGGCATAGTATCAGAGATGGTTGCTTACTTTAAAATTTTCCAAATTTGATTGTTTTTTTTCATATAAAGAGGAAAAAGTATTTTAGATGACTTGATCTGTAGTAATTTTTGTATGCCCATGGAAACAGTAATTGTTGAAATACTTAAAAGGGGTAGTTAACTCTTGCAACAACTGTATTAGTTGTAAGCACGCATATTGTCACATATATTCAGTATATCAATGGTAAACACTTTGAAACATTGGGAAATTATGATTGTAAGTCAAAGAGAGTAGTTTATGCTTTAAAGTGTCCATGTAATTTGATTTATGCTGATGAGACCACAAACTAACAAAAAAACATGACAAGAGTATCTTAGAGATATTTACAGCGGAGTAGATTATGCTCCAGTTGCTGTTCATTTTACAGAACAAATGAAGATAAAATTGATGGTTGAGTTGTTCCTATTCTTCCTCTTGTAGATAGAAGTATATGGGATGAGAATACCTTTAAAATGTCCTAGAAAGAAGGAAGTAAAGATAATGATGAAATTTAATACTATAAGATCAAATGGTCGTAATACTGATTTTAATTAGAAAACTTTCATGTAGTTTAACTGTTTCCTTATGATTTACTCTTTTGTTAAGATAATTTATGTTAATTGATGCCTTGTTATCACTGGAGTTGTCTCCAAGTGCATTTAAGTGCATTTGCTCTATATTGTTATGACCCTTGAAGGTCTGTATTTTTTTTTTTGACTGAGGTGCTGGGTTTGTCTTTTTAATAAAACCTGTAGCTCCTGCACTGTCATTATTTTTTTATCCTCATGTTAAAGTTGGGGCATGGGTGCCAGTTCAAGGAGGTACACAGGGCATTTCTGGGCTGAGGATTTCAGTGACAAGGGCAGGACCCCTCTCAGGTATGGGAACCTGTTGTACCTAATCTTCTCAGTCTTGCCTAAGGGCAGTCCTCATCATAATTTGACATTGAGGGAAACATGTTATACATTTTATTTGGTTATTTGTACACTGAGATACTGCTGGCTGATGAAAGAATATGAGTGAGTGGTAATTTTAACCACTCATATTATCACCAAGTAAAATCTGAACACTTGCATGTTACAAAAACGTACCAGTTTCCTGTTAATGACCCACCAACAGTTTAGAATAAAGAAAAAAAACTGTCATACATCCAAGATAGGTCTACTACAGGTGTACATTTGCTAATAGCTCATGACACAATAGTTCAGTGTCACATGCTCAAAAAGGCAAATTCTCAGACTCACTCTCCTGTAAAAATATAGCGCTACCGACATCCTATCCTATAACACTGTACAGACATACCAGAACTCTAATTTAACCTTAAAACTACCTTTCCACTCCCTAACCCTAACCGTAAAAATCCCTTCCCATTCCCTAAACCTAAAATCCCCCTCCTGTTTCCTAACCATTGCCTTCTCCCTCCCTACCCCTAAGACTCCCTTCCCACTCCCTAAAACTAAAGTCCTCCTCCCCCTCCCTAACCTTATGACTTCCTTCTCATTCCCTAACCCTAAACTCCTTTCTTTCTCCCTAAACCTAAACTCTCTCTTCTACACCTTTCCCAACCAGTGCCCTAATCCACACTCCCACCCCACAGTTACGGCTCTTGCCTCCTAGAACTTGAATGCGTTTGGGTAAGCTGTGGAAGCTGCTTGCCTGAACGGATCCCTGTTGAAATATTGGCACTCAAAATGTCGAGTGCCAGCAACTGAAAAAAAAAAAAAAAACAAAAACACAGGAGAAGAGCGAATTTCAAAAATTGCTCTTCTCCTTTAAACGTCCCTGAACCTTCCATGAAGGGGTAAGCCTCCACAACCTCTGAACCTATATATATATATATATATATATATACATATATATACCAACTCCAAGATTGCCTCAGAGAAAAAAAAATATTCTGAAAAATGGCACCTCAGACTTTGTATATTAAGTCCAATCTTTCCGCCATTCAGTCTTGGGACTGAAGTGTTAGTAGGGTTCCCATCCAAGACAGTTTGCATGAAAGTATTCTGAACTTTATTTGATTATTTACTGGTGAAGATTCCAATAATAATATATAGAAACAGGTGACCAAAGGCTCTTCAGTCTTGGTCCCCATCCCATTATACAATTTGTCAAAAGCAGGCCTGTTGAAACTTTTGAGCAACTTCATGGATTAATAAGCAAAGCAGCATGCAACGGCTATGAAAGGTTATATTAAAGTTAATATTCATATTACTCAGAAAATGGACAATATTTTAGTTCATGATGATAGCCATTTGATTACCAGAGATATTGCAGAATGCTGTACTAGAAAGAAGGATGCAGTACATACAGTTTCTGTCTCTTAGCTCCTGATTCACCACTTTGGTTTCTAGATGGAGCATCTTGTGTGTGTATTCTGCATATCTTTCCTGTGCTGTTTGGTGATCTCTCTCCAAATTTCCCATGTAAATGCACATGCATGTGTGTGTGGTGTTCTTCTCTATACAATAGCTGTTGCTTGTTGGAATGGGGTCAGGGTCCCCTATGACTCTAAACAATATAAAGGAGCTATCAGAAAATGAGTGACTAAGTCCCAATTTTGATGATTTAGCTGTGATAAGAAATTCTGATTTTCTTACTGAATTGAAGTTCTCCACTTTGTTTTAGAACACTTTGTTTTAAATGGTGCCTTCTATGAAGGTCGTGCACCAGGCTGGCAACTCGACACCATAAAACACCACTGCCAATCAATCTGCGGACCAGTGATCCGTTGTGGCGACCCCTAACCGAGAAAAGTCTAAAGACATTTTTTGCTTTGTTTAATTAGTTGCATTTGTGTTGATATTTAACATTTTTACTTTTCAAAGTGCCTTATGACTACTGATACATAGTACAGCTATGGGCATATCACTGACATCCAGTCATAGTTTAAATCAATAAATGGGAACATTTGTATAGTTATTATAGATAATCCTTTCTGTGGCATGCTAAGGATATTTCAACAATATATTGATGATCTTTTAATCATATAGCATTGTGCTAAACACAAAATTTGGAAATGTTTCCATTTACTGGAAAACAACAATGCCATTCTAAGGTTTTCTTTTACTTCCGACATATACACAGGTTAACTTTCTTGGTACTGCCACATTATTAAAAAAAGAAGATTATGATTAGCTCTCTGATCATAACTGGCTTATTATACGTCTGCAACATGGATGCCAAGAAATTCACTTGAGGGCAAAGGTCAAAAGGTGAATCCTGGCATACTTGTTAAGAATATATAATAAAAGGTTTTGATCGGTGTTCTGATTATAATTGGGCGTACTGCATGGATCTTTTTCTGCTCCATGTACAAGCAGTTAAAGAAGAGAAAAAAATAGAAGGAAACTGGAGGATCACAAAGTGTTTTACTATCTATCAAAGCTGATAAAGTACTTAGGGCTATGAAATAAACAGCATACATAAACAAAGTGCATCTCCGAAGAACTAATGGATTTAAATGCTGTTAGGAACTTCCTTCTGTCATACTTTCTGTTTTCAAGTATGGCAGAGTGAAGCTCTAACAGCTTTTAAAAGCTCTTTTACCTTCTGACCTAGTTCTTTGCTGGCCTGCACTATCTACTGTTAGATGCTTGTGCAAGACCTGATGTTGAGTGTTTGCTAAGCATACCTAAGCATTGTTAAGACTGAGTCTCAAGCTAGGAGTGTGTTTAATAAGTTTATCTTTTTCCCACTTTTAGATGGTAGTAATGGCACTCTATACACTATAATGATGTTATATATAGCGATCTTTATATTAGAATATATTATAGGTTAACTGGCAAGAATTGTGCATTATGCTGTCTGAGTGATTATCTTGGTTCAGCCTAGGCTAATAGTTTATGGTGAGTTTATGAACTTTATGCTGATTTACAGAAACAGGAGAATATATTAACCCATTACTAGAGTGTGAGTTTACCCTAATTCCTTTTACATGTCTCGTAACGATAGGGCCCTTGCCTGAAAGAAATGAAAAGAGTTATTGCTGTTTGTAACTAATGTGAATGTTTGTCTCATGACTTTGGGGTTAATTGTTAAATTCATACCTCTGGTTACTGTCTGTGTGGAGAATCCTCCATGGGGTTTTTTGGGAGTACAGTTTTGCCTCAGTGACTTTCTCGTTGAGTACTAGTTCATGAAACTTAAGTTATAGATAGCAGTAATAATCGGGTTCAATACTCCAAGAGCAAGAAAATTCCTCTAATCCCCCTGCATATGAAGCAAATGAGCCAATCTTTATACTTGGAATATCTGAAAAGGACAAAAGCATTCATCTCTTGTTTTAACATAGTAAACAATGGTTTAAACGAGCAATTCCAGCTAAACCCTTTTGTCTTATTTTTAATAAGAATGCAAAGGTATCTCTGACACTGATTTTACGTAAGTTGTGACAATGGCCCATTTTAGTGTGTGTGTGTGTGTGTGTGTGTGTGTGTGTGTGTGTGTGTGTGTGTGTGTGTGTGTGCGTGTGTGTGTGCGCGCGCACGCTCGTGTGTGTGTGTGCACATATATTTATATATATATATATATATATATATATATATATATATATATATATATATATTTATATATATATATATAGTTCCTATTCACATTGCCAAAAGTACAGTTCTCTGAACTACATTTTGCCCAGACCATAACTCAGAATTTACAGTTCTCTGAAACTGCACTTTGTGATCGCACTGCAGTATGTATAAACAAATATACTGTTGTCACTGTAGTGCGATCCCGGAGTTAGCATATATAATTAGCAGGGGGTGTGCAGGGGGGACTTGCCCCCTGCAAAAATTAGAGAAAATTAGTTAATGTGGTTTAACTGTTTTCCATTTCAGCAAAGGGCCATTTCAGAGAAGTGTAAATTCGGAGTTATGGTCTCGGTAAAATAGGTTCATAGGTTTATAGGTTCATACTAGGCTATCTGCCCGAGGGCATTTACAAGCCTAGCCCATCGTTTTGTGGCTTATGCCACCCCTTTAGTATGGGGAACTATACCCATTATTTTGCTGTGCCTCTGTCGAGCAGTGACACTGAGGTAATCCCTGGGGTATATCTGCGATCTCCCATCCATTGGTCAAGATTTCTCTTGAACAAGGCCAGCGAGGTGCTCTGCCTCACATGTACCGGGATTTTGTTCCACAGCATAGGGAGTCTTTGGGTGATGAATCTATCCCTCCAGCACGTCCTATTAATAGCCATGTCAAGGTTTAAGTCTCCCGCCCTTGTGGCTCTGATGGATCTAGATTTTTTGAGGTGAAGCATATTCATCAAATCTGGGTTTGACATGGCCTTGTATGTTAGGCAAAGGTCACCTCTGAGCAAGCGTGGCGACTGAATAGAGCTGGAGTTCTTTCAGTCGGGCAGCATAGGACAGATTTTGAGACCCTTTATCCTTTTGGTGAGGAACTTTGTGGCCTCTCCAGCTGCTGCAAGTGTCGGGTCAGATACATTCGAATGGGGCATTGTACTCAATCATTGGTCTGATGAGTGATGAGTAAAGGGAGACTATGACCTCCCTTGATCTAGATGAGAATCCCTTCATGATAAGGTGGGCAATGTAGAAGGTCTTCCTAACTACTTTAGCTACATGGGTGTCGAATGACAGACTACTATCAACCTGGGTCCCCAGGTCCCTGATAACTTCTTCTGTGCTCAGTGGATTGCCACCTATTTGGTAGCTAGGGGTAACCTTGTTTTTCCCGAAGGGTATGACTATGCATTTTTGGCATTTAACTTTAGGCCGTGGCTCTGGCACCAGTTATCCGTTTCTGTGAGACCCTTCTGAAGGATATCTGTGTCAGATGTGTTTTCTACTATGGCGCCCAGTTTGCAGTCATCTGCAAACTTTGTCAGCCATAACCCTCCTGTGTTTGCTTGTACTTCGGAAAAGTAGATGCCAAACAAGAGTGGGCCCAGGACTGAGCCCTGTGGGACACCACTTGTGACAGGCTTTGAGTCTGACATGGCGCCAGCAGCTCTGACCCTGTGGGTTCTGTCACTCAGCCAGTTTGCAACCCATCTTGTGATGTATGGGTTGACATTTAAGCTGATGAGTTTTTCAATGATACCCGAATGGGGTATTGTATCGAAGGCCTTAGCCAGATCGAGGTAGGCTGTATGAACTGCCTTTCCCTCATCAATGGCTTTGGTGACTGCTTCGAAAAAGTCAACCAAGTTTAAAAGGCATGATCTGCCTTTGACAAAGCCAAACTGGGTTGGATCCAAAGTCTGCAAATTCCCTATGTCTTTATTTATGAGGTCCATTATGATCCTCTCCATGGCTTTGCAGATAAGGCTTGTCAAGCTAATGGGCCAGTAATTTCCAGGGTCGGTGGAGGCACCGCCTTTGTGAAGTGGTACCACAGTTGCAGTGCGCCACTCCCTGGGTACGTATCCAGAGGTAAGACTTTGATTAAACAGCTGTCCTAGCTGTGGGTTTAATTCCTCATTGAGTTCATGGAGCACACAGCCGGGGACACCATCAGGTCCCATGGATGCTGTGTTTTTTGCTTTGGAGAGAGCAGTTCTCACTTGGGCTGGAGATGTTTGGGGGCTGCAATCGTTTGGTATAGATATCTCTCCTTTTGGGGAGGGGAGAAGTTTGCACTGAACCTGTCAGCCAGTATGTTGGCAATGTCTGTAGGATCAGTAATCTTCACATCATTTTGAACTAGCTCTGAGCATATCTGGGAGTTTCCTCCCAGGTTTCTGACATAGCTAAAGAAGGCCTTATGATTGTCTTTTGAGTCTTTAGCTATTTTTCTCTCGAAATTTGCTTTGGATGATTTTATGAGAGCTCTTAGTTTTTTACTTATAGTGATCAAGGGTGTCTTACCTTTTAAGGATTTTGCTCTATCTTGTAGTAGCTTCCTCCTTTTGTTGTAGAGTTTGTTTATGGCTGGGGTCCACCAGACTGGACGCTTGCCTTTGGTACAAAGAGTCTTTGTTTTGCTTGGGATTGCCTTATCCATGCAGTCCTGCAGGTGCTGGTAGAAGGCATTTGTAAGTGATTCAGCGGCTTGAGTACTGTTTTCCGCCGGCTCGGGGAGTCTTTAGAAGTGTGAAGTCAGCTTTTGAGAAGTTCTTTACTGTGGTCTTTTTTATTTCAGGTGGGGGTGGGATGAGGACCTCCAGCGAGATTAGTTTGTGGTCTGATCTCACCAGTGAGGGTACACCTCCGGTGTTGAACATTGTGCTCCCATGTTCGTGATGATGAGATCAAGTATGTTATCTCCTCTTGTGGGGATGGTGACTAGTTGTTCCATGGCATTTGAGTTTATGAATTCCAGGAACTTTTGGGCTAGGGTGTTTAGGCTTGAGTAGTGTTCCCAGTCTATATTAGGGTAATTGAAGTCACCTAGTATGATGGTGTTTGGTGATACATTTATCCCTCTAGTGTTTTCAGGAAGGCCATGTGAGGTTCCTGAGTTTGTGAGGGTGGCCTGTAACATGCTACAATTTGCAGAGCAGTCTTGCCTATGGTTAATTGCACCTGGATGGTCTCCGATGCATCGTGCGTTGCCACCAGTCTTGAGGTGTGGGTGTCCTTGATGAATATGGATACCCCTCCTTTCTTGGTATTGTCCAGATTTTGCGGCGGAACGCATGATATGAGGTAAAACCTGATAGCGCTGGGGTGCTCTCAGGAGCCTTGAACCAGGTTTCTGTCACAGCACAGACATCGATGTTCTCCATACTGAGAAGGGCCTCGAGTCGTGCATTTTGAGATTTAGACTTCTGGCATTGAGCAGCATTACCCTTAGTTTTTTTCCTTTTTGTGTTCTAGGGTGGTAGGTTTAGAATTTGAGCCTTGCCTAAAAGGCACTATGGGGGTGGCAAGAGCCTTTGCCAATATCCGAATCCCAGGGGTGACAGGTGCAAGCCGTCCCTTGCGAAGCAGCGTGGCTTGTCCAGCATGTCATCCCAGGCAGACAGACACTGGATCCCCTTTGAATGACACCAGTGTTTAAGCCAATTGTTAAAGCTGATCATCTTATCTCTGTATTGTGGCATCATTCTTGGTGAAGGTAGGATACTGCTCAAGGTCAGGGTCATACCTGTCTGGGCTACATAATCAGAGAGCTCCTCAATGTCTCTTTTCATGTAGTCCAAGGAGGTACGTCTCAGGTCGTTTACACCAGCATGGACAATGACTGAGTCATATTTGTACCTGCTGTTGAGAGACCTGAGTGCTTGCGTTATGTGGCGGATTCTAGCGCCCGACAGGCAGCTTACTGTGACCTTCTCCTTACTCAGTCTGGTGAGCGGACGTCAGTGTGTCTGACTATGGAGTCACCAATGACTAGTGTGTCTGGCATTGTGTTTGGCCTTAAGGGCTGTGACTGTTTGACACTCTGACTGTGAGGTCTATGTGTTGCAGGTGTTGTGTTCTGAGGTGGTGGTTGTTTGGGTGTCTGCTTTGGTGGCCTCTGCTGTTTTGGTAGATTTTTGATCAGAGCCTCCGAGTATGTCTTTGTGTGTTTATGTGTATGATTTGAGGTTGTAATGGTAATATGTGAGACTGGGTCTATAGTGTGTGTGGTAACCTTCTCCTCCTGACTGGTCTTGCCAGTCCTATGTTGAGAGAGCTCAGCCTCCAGTTTGGCCGTATAGTTGCATCTCTCGCATGTATTTGTGTTTTGTGAGAGGAGGAGAGGGTTGTCTGTGTACATGAGGCAATTGTAACATTGCCTCAATATTCCCAGGTTCACCAGCTGAGCAGGAGAGGACACTAGCAACTGATCCCTCGACATGCTAGAAGGAATAGACAAAAAACTTTAAAAAGATTCGGGGACGTGGGTGACCGAGAAATGGGGTTGCCTTTTTGGGGTACTATCTATGACAAGAGTGCCGTATCAAGGTAATAAGTACTGTAGGAGCAAGTGCTACGTTTAACAGATAGAGAATAGTCTACTTGGAGTCAAGTAGAGATGATCTTTTTAATTATAGGATACGCTGATTAGATCAGTAGTATAGTTCGAGGAAGGTAGTTTTAAGGGAAAATTTGAAGAGTGGACTTTAGGTAGCCCGAATAGTTTAAACCTGCTTAACCGCTGCTGCCCTAGTGTGCAACGGTAGCAACTCCGCGCTAAATCGGGCTAAATCGCGCTAATGCGCGCTAAAGCGTGCTTTATAGCAGGGGGCTGGAAAAGACAGGAAATGACCCAAAATGGCCAACAAACCACAAGTCACTGCCCTAAACCACTCCACTGAGGACAAATGAAGGAGTTATGGAAATGACCCCTAGTGGCCAATAAAACTACAGTTTCAAGTCAGTAACCACCTCTCCAGGGGGCAGGGAAGCTGCTCAATGTTAGTCACTGCCACTGATGAACACAGAGACCCTCCTTCAGCCCAAGCAAAAACAGTTCAGGAACAGCAAACCTGTAACTGAACTTTTTTAACTCTCAGAAAAGTGGGAAAAAAGCAAGATTTTTTTTGTTTTGTTTTTTACAGAGATAGCAGAGGTTCACAAGTAATATCAAGTTATAACAGTGCAGTAAATGACCCCACACAAGAGTGCTAGATCAAGGACAGAAAATATGCAAGTTTTAAGAAAAAAACGATTTAAAATTAAGTGCAAACAGGAAATTCAGCAAACAGCTTTTGGTTGTGCTCTAAATACAGCTACTAATACAGAAATCAAGTTTAACAAGCCAGAAAATGCTCAAGCTAGGCAGCTATGCAGAAAAACTTAGCAAATAAACAGAGAAAAATACTTAAAATCTCAAAAGTGGCTCCTTCTTCTCTCAGCGTTTGTTCCTCTTGGAGGGTGCTTCACCAACAGCCAACAAGCCTGAAAAGATGCTCAAACCACGAGGCAACTAGGTTTTAAGAGAGGAAGATGAAGGAGTTATGGAAATGACCCCTAGTGGCCAATAAAACTACAGTTTCAAGTCAGTAACCACCTCTCCGGGGCAGGGAAGCTGCTCAATGTTAGTCACTGCCACTGATGAACACAGAGACCCTCCTTCAGCCCAAGCAAAAATGGCCTCACAGAAACTTTCAAACAGTTCAGGAACAGCAAGCCTGTAACTGAACTTTTTTAACTCTCAGAAAAGTGGGAAAAAAGCAAGATTTTTTCTTTTGTTTTTGTTTTTTACAGAGATAGCAGAGGTTCACAAGTAATATCAAGTTATAACAGTGCAGTAAATGACCCCACACAAGAGTGCTAGATCAAGGACAGAAAATATGCAAGTTTTAAGAAAAAAACGATTTAAAATTAAGTGCAAACAGGAAATTCAGCAAACAGCTTTTGGTTGTGCTCTAAATACAGCTACTAATACAGAAATCAAGTTTAACAAGCCAGAAAATGCTCAAGCTAGGCAGCTATGCAGAAAAACTTAGCAAATAAACAGAGAAAAATACTTAAAATCTCAAAAGTGGCTCCCTTCTTCTCTCAGCGTTTTTTCCTCTTGGAGGGTGCTTCACCAACAGCCAACAAGCCTGAAAAGATGCTCAAACCACGAGGCAAC